>NC_053391.1:576327227-576627537 GCF_905171765.1 Bufo bufo | reverse complement strand
TTAGAGCAGGCATGCTCAACCTGTGGCCCTCCAGCTGTTTTAAAACTGCAACTCCCACAATGTCCTGCTGTAGGCTAATAGCTGTAAGGCCAGGCATGCTCAACCTGCGGCCCTCCAGCTGTTGCAAAACTACAACTCCCAGCATGCCCAAACAGCCTACAGCTATCAGCCTACAGCAGGGCATTGTGGGAGTTGTTTTACAACAGCTGGAGGGCCGCAGGTTGAGCATGCCTGCTGTAGGCCGTTCGGGCATGCTGGGAGTTGTAGTTTTGCAACAGCTGGAGGGCCGCAGGTTGAGCATGCCTGCTTTAGATGCACTCCGTTATTCATTCCGTCATAATAGAAGTCTATGGGCTGCAAAACAGATCCGTCCCGTTTCACTTATGCAGGGGAGTCCTCTCCTGCAGAACGGAAACAGGAGGATCCGTTTTGCGGCCCATAGACTTCTATTATGACGGAATGAATAAAGGAATGCCTCTAAAGGCATTCAGTTATGCATTCTGTCATAGAATTGCGTTATGGTCCATGGTAACGGAATCCATAATGCAATTCACCTTTAACTAACAAACGAAGTGTGAACGAATTTCATAAGCGGAAAGTCTTATCTACTGGTCAAGACCACGGCTAGCAGTGTGTAGGAAGTAACGTGGGCATGGGGATAAAGTGTTATATACTTTCCAGTATTAATGTATTTGCATTAGTATACACAGTTTAGTTAGTTAATGACAAATTACCAGTATTTTCTAATCTAAAACAAACCAGAAAAAAAAACCTCAGTCTTGTGAAACCAAACTTGGCACCCGGGTTACAATTATCTTACCGGCATTAGACAAATGACTAAGGGTATTTTCACACTTGCGTTTTTCTTTTCTGGCATAGAGTTCCGTCCTAGGGGCTCTATACCGGAAAAGAACTGATCAGGCATATCCCCATGCATTCTGAATAGAGAGCATTACGTTCAGGATGCATCAGGATGTCTTCAGTTCAGTCTTTTTGACTGATCAGGAAAAAAATAAAACCGCAGCATGCTACAGTTTTATCTCCGGCCAAAAAAACTGAAGACTTGCCTGAATGCATTTTTTTCCATAGATATACGGGAATGCCGTATATCCGTCCTTCCGGTCTGCGCATGCGCAGACCAGTAAAAATGTAAAAAAAAAAAAAAAAAAAAGAAGAAGACAGACGGATCCGTTCTTGCAATGCATTTGTAAGACTGATAAGGATCCTGATCAGTCTTAAAATGCAATCAGTTGGCATACGTTTTGCCAGATCTGGCAGGCAGTCCCGGCGACGGAACAGCCTGCCGGATTCCTCTGCCGCAAGTGTGAAAGTACACAAAGAATCATTTTAATGATAGAACTAGAAATTTTCACTTATCAAGCTGTCTGTACACGTTTAGGTTATGATCAGATTTTGTTCAGCTTTTCTGATGCAGTTTTGAAGCTATAACCAGGTGTGGATTCAAAAACACGAAGATGCAGAATTGGCCTGTTATGGTTTCTCTCTGTTAGGGCTCATTCACACGACTGTATGGCCACCATGCAAACAATGGGTCCGTAGTACACGGCACTGGCCATGTGAACTCCCTGCTGCAAATGCAGACCCATTGGACCTGAATGGGTCCGCGATCCACAACATACGGCAAAAGAGAGGACATGTCCTATCATATGTGGAGCGGAGGCATGGATTGGAAGCCCACAGAAACACTCAGAAGCCCTTCCGCGTTTTTTTCGGTCCGTGCTGCACTTTGTGACGGTGATCTAATAACCCTCATCTCTAAATTACTAAAAGGTCCGAAACACTTAAGCCACATCCTTACCAGTAAGATGTAAGATCCCTGCTTGACAGAGCAAAGAGAAAATATAGATCCTGCTAGTAGATAAACTCAAAGCTGTGCATGGAAAACGGCTCATCATTTTTAATAATTGAGTAAATGATTTTTTAGCTCAAAATGAGTACAATGCAATAAAATAAAAATGGCCACCAAAGCTCTACATAGCCTTTAAGTACATAAGATATGAATAAAAATCAAGTACAATAAACATGAAGTGACAGACTGGTATAGAGGGAGAGAGGATCCTATAATTTACAAGGGGAAGGAAACAGTATGCCACCAATGTCTGAAATAACACGACCCCTTTAAGGCCATCTCAGTAGAGTGTTGGGGTCAGAATCCAGATTGGGTCTGGCTGAAAAGACAGTTGGATGATAAGTGGGAGGATATGTCAAGGTGAACAAGTTGTTCAATAGGAGTTGAGAGATGAGAACAATAGCTGGACAAATGGGATGAGTCAAGCAATTGTTTTTTAAAGGGGTTGTCTCATCTCAGCCTTTCACGGCTGAGATGGGAATAACCCAAAGTAAGTGGTACCCTGGAGAGTCAGAGTTACAGAAACAGTGTACCACCAGCTACATGGCCATTTCTGTAACTCTGGCCACAGCGTGCAGGCGCTTGACTATGACAGGCCAAGAAAGGACAACCCCTTGAAAAGATGGATGTCATAGTTGCATGTTTAAAACAATATGGGAAAAGATGCCTATGGTTAGTGATAGATTGAAGAGATGATTTTAAGTAAGGTTGGGTATGAGGTGGAATGAGATTGGGTCAAGTGGACAGGTGATGAGGTGTGATATGGAGAGTTAGGGTACAATCACACAGCGTCGTCTTGTGGTGCTTGTGACGCAGCCGCTCTGCTTTTGAGTACCACACCGCCATAACTGCTGCCGTGAGCTCTAATGAAACTAATAAAGACAGCACTGTTCAGTAGATCACTATTGATAATGGCTGTGCGGGACCTTAAATACCATGCAGCCATTAACAATACAGACCAACTGAACAATGCAGTCGCTGCGACCTGTCAGTATAGGGAGTTAAAGGAATTAGACATTTTTCGGGACTATGAGATAGAGAAGATATGACAGTAATTTAATAGTCTTGTTTAGCAAAGCTGCTGGCAGATTTGAAAGTAAAAAATTGTTCATTTCTATGTTGTAAGGTCTTCCTTGGAAGTAATTTTACAGTTTTTTCAAGACAGAGGCTGCACCTGTGTGATGAAGTGAAGATATGGAGCATCTTTTCTGAGAACACCGTAAATGTAAGGTGGATGTCGGGTCCTTAAAGATGGCGTCCGCTCTGGAGCCGAGTAAGCGTCATACCGGCAAGGTGCCTGCTGCTTCATACAGCAGGCACCTGCAGCTAATGTCCGCGATTGGTGGTAATGCCGACCATGGACATTTAACTCCTCAGATGCAGCGGTAAAATGTGACCACGGCGTCTGAGGAGGCTAAAACCCGGGAGCACACGGTTCTGAGTCAGGCGCGCTTTCCCCCGGCAGAGGTTTGGAAAAGTATCATGTTCTGGGATATAGTCATTTCTGTACAGAATAATGGACCATTTTCTATTACTCTGTACAAGTTGCAATCTGATGACTGCAAGCTGTGGTCCCGCATTGCTGCGTGGGAAAGCGCCAGTATAAAAAAGTCACACATCCCAGAATGGTATTAAACAAAACCAACAGATCGTCCTGCAAAAAATGAGCCCTCACATATCTCTGTAGCAGGGGAGTCGTTAGGTCAAAACATTTGGGGCTTGAGCCCCGGATGTTTTGTCCAGTGCCCCGAATGTTATGCTGGTAGCATTTTTTTTTATTTGGCTATTCCAGGGCCCTTTAATATTGATTGGACCTGGGCAACCCCACAGATCATCCCCCCACCCCCCTTGTACTTGTTCTGCTGATCCGCTACTTGCGGGCTGCGTGGGCAGGAGTTCAGTCACTTCGGTGCGCAATCCTGTCCTGCGGCGCGTGATCCCACGAGACCCCGCCACGGGAGGTCACGGGTCTCGCGGGATCACGCGCCGCAGGACGGGATTGCGCACCGAAGTGACTGAACTCATGCCCGCGCAGCCCGCAAGTAGCGGATCAGCGGAACAAGTACAAGGGGGGTGGGGGGGGATGATCTGTCGGGTTGCCCAGGGTCCACTCCCATCAATATTAAAGGGCCCAAGCAAAGATTTCTGCAATGGTGAGGAAATGAAACATAACAGATATTGGAAAGTTACCGAATGATGCATTATATGGAAGAAAAAAATCTGTTATTTAAGTACGTTGGCATGTATGTTAATTCTTATTATGCAAATTTCAACACGGTGGGCTTGTGCCCCGGATGTTTTCAAACCCTTGCAATGCCCCTGCTCTGTAGACATAACTATGAAAAAGTTATGAAGGTCAGAATATGGTGATGTAAAGATTTTTTTTTTCCAATTTTTTTTTTCTTTTCAGTATTAAAACGCAAGAAAAACTTTACATATGACCTGGAACGAAAAATTGTCATGTCAGGAAAAGGTTAACTTTGTCTACATGATAAATGTCATTTGCTGAAGTGAGACAATCCCTTTAAGGCTGGGGATTATTTAGAGCTACAAGAACATTAAAAAGGTACAGCGTTTGCAAAATATAAAAAAAGAGAAATCTAAATGACAAACAAACAAGCAAAACAGTTATAAAATAAAAGGGAGAAAATAATAGGAACCCTTACACTTACAAGTCTATTGCACTTAGAGGATAGGTAGAGCAAATGGATTCACACTCAGTCTTCACTGCCCCAGAAAATATGAACCCTGATTTAATGTTTAAAATGTGTTTCATACCTTCATGCTTTGGGTCCAGGTTACCTTCCAGTAATTTATTAGTCAAAATAATTGTATACTGGACAGTAGGTAGGAGGGGGAAGGGGGACTGGTGGAATATTAGGTATCTGATTGACCTATAATTCCTTTACTATAGTAGCGGTGGGATGTTCGATTAAGGCCTCATGCACACGGCCATTGCCGTATTTACTTGAATGGGTCCACAATCCGGAAGGTCGGTGTGGAACGGAGACACAGAACCTCACGGAAGCACCACGGACTGCTTCTGTGGCGTTTCTGTCCATGCCTCTGCACAGCAAAAAATTAGTGCATGCACTACTTTTTTGAAGTGTGGACAATCGGATGCGGATTGCGGACCCCATTCAAGTGAATTGGTCCGCTATCTGCATACGGCGGCCCTACGGTCGGTGCCCATGCTGCGGACCGCAATTTGCATGAGGCCTTAAAGAAACAAAAAGGTCCATTTGTAGTTCTTTGGAACTTACGCTGGGTTCACACCTGAGCGTACTGTATGGAGCGCCCTGTATGCGCGATTTTATCGGGCGTTCCTATTGGCGGTCGGCAACAAGCAAACGTCCATTGTCGCACGTTCCGGGAAGTCTTTGTATGGGAACGCGCGACCATACGCCCCAAAAAAGCTCCTGTACTTCTTGGGGCATAGGGCATTTTACAGCGCGTTCGTACGCGCTTTAAACGCTCAGGTGAGAACCATGCCCATAGGGGATCATTGGTTCTTGCCTGTTGAGCGTTTTACAGCGCGTAGGAACGTGCTGTAAAACGCTCAGGTGTGAACCCAGCCTTAGGCAAGGTGCTGAAGAGATATGGAGACTTATTTGCTTTCCGTGAAGCATTGCCAATATGTAAAAAAGTATCTCCAAGGAAGAGAACCTTCTCCCCAGCACTACCTCTTGGAAGTGGCTTCCTATGAGTAAAAATATGACTTTTCAACAAGCCTTGGGATTTTAAAAGGGAATATAGCTAAACCAGGGAGCCACTTCCAGGTGGTGGTGCCCATAAGATGGTTCTCTTCCTAGGGAAATACCTGTGTTTTTTTTAATGGAAGAGAAACCAGGGCTGGGTGTCACTTTGTACAGGCAAAGAGACAAGCTCCCACAGCTCTGGTTCCTACAATATTGGCAGACTGGCCATAGACCCTACAGGGAAATTTCCCAGTGGACGGATGTCTGATGCCACCCAAGCCTACCTCATAGCCAAGGGTGGATTGGCCATATACTCTACAGGGAAATGTGATGCCCAGGGGGCCATCTGAGCCCTCTTCATGGCTGCTAGCCAGGTAAGTAATAATCTGTCACCCCCAGAGTAACTTCATGCTGGGGCATCAATTACTATTGTTATGTACCTAGATGGCGACCACAGGCGCCTTCCTGATTCCTGAATTCAACAGTATTGCCAACCTGAGGCAATTGGAGTAGGAGGACAGAACATGGCCGTTGGCAGCTTCTGAGGAGGTATTTTGTCCCGCTGGGGCTATATTTTGTGCTGCACTGTGGTTTTTGATGCTACTGGGTCAGTTTATTGTGTTGCACTGAGGTATTTGGCTCTTCTAGGGTGGTATTCTGTGCCGCAATATTATATTGCTGTCTTTGCCTACTTGTGTTAGCTCTGCCTTCTGACAATTTGGACCCGCCTACAACATGGGGCCACCTTTATTTTTTTTTTTCCAGGTCCACTTTAAAGGCGTTGTCTCCTCTCAGGCAATATGAGCATATCGCTAGGATATGCGCCCATTGTCACCACTGGGACTTGCACCTACAGTCAGGTCCATAAATATTGGGACATCAACACAATTCTAACATTTTTGGCTCTATACACCACCACAATGGATTTCAAATGAAACAAACAAGATTTGCTTTAACTGCAGACTGTCAGCTTTAATTTGAGGGTATTTACATCCAAATCAGGTGAACTGTGTAGGAATTACAACAGTTTGCATCTGTGCCTCCCACTTGTCAAGGGACCACATAAAGAGATGGCACATAAAAAACTTACTCTCTGCAGGCGCCAAACCCAGATTGGCTTCACTTTTCAGTGTTGTTGGGACGGTTAAGGTAAGAGGGGTCCTCGATCTTCTCTCTTCATCTCTTTCTATTTTGGATGAAAATTCCCTTTCTGTATGGAGTTGCTCATAACAGTCACCTGATAAAAGAATGTAGGGGTCACATAACATTAGTGTTGGTTGTGAAACACTTTTGCAATCAATCGTTTTTATTGCTTCATTGCATCTAAAATAAAAATTACGCAATTTTACAAATGGTCTTGGTTAAAATATTCTACCATTTTGTGTATGCAGCTTCTCTGCAGACCTATGAATCACCAGGGCTCTAAACTACAAACTGAAATTTAAGGAATGACTTATTTTAAACCATTAAGGCCTCTTTTACACGGGCGTGTGTGCCCCGTGGTCGTGCTGCGGCCCGCAAAATGAGGGCCACAATGCACGAGCACAGTCCGTGGGGCAGCTGCAGCGGATTGCGGACCCATTCACTCGAATGGGTCTGCGATCCGGCCTTTCCGCAAAAAGATAAGACATGTTCTATCTTTTTGCGAAACGGAAGCACGGGACGAAACCCCACGGAAGCACTCCGTAGTGCTTCCGTAGGGTTCCGTTCCATGCCTCCGTTCCGCACCATTCCGCATCTCCGGATTTGCGGACCCATTGAAGTGAATCTGTGATGCGGAATGCCCACGGAACGGCACCCGTGTATTGCGGATCCGCAAATGCGGTCCGCAATACAGCAACGGGGCGCACACACCCGTGTGAAAGAGGCCTAAGACTGATGTTTTTTGTCCTTTTTTTTTTTAATCACTCTGTTCATCCAGGGTATCTCCTGCCAATGGCGAGTGAAAAATTGACAAAACACGTATTCCATCCATGATGTCATCAGTCGTGCAGGTGCAGTAGACATAAAGATGTAATTACTTACAGGAGTTGTCTCACAAAAAATATTCTTCAGATTTCTAATCTGCATCTGGTTCTAAATACTATTGTAACTGAATGTAGTTAAAAATGTAATATAGCCACTGAGTTATTCTATAAAACACATCTGGATAGTGCCATCTGCTGTTTATTCTTTTTATCATTTTTTTGTCCACCTTGCTGAGGTGGACACACATGCTCAGTTTCATCCTTTTTCTGTCTCCTGAGCTGTGATAGGGAGCGGGCTGCAGCAGAAAGGACGCACAAACCTTAGCTGCTGAAGAAAGGACATGGCCCATGAGCTGCCAGCTTGATATAAATCTAGCAGAGCAATGAATGTGGAGATCTCTGGATCCATGTGAGGTACAGGGCTGGTTCTAGCTTTGTTAGAAAAAGATTTTCATGTACTGTACGATGTCCAATTTTCATCATTTATATTAATCATGGGATAACCCCTTCCTGACAACAGCTACCCACTAGGCACTTCATTGTTTTACGCATACACTACCTTCCTCTTTGCTCATGTGCACTAAACCTGACATCAATGGGTGCACAGGAGTAGTGTTGTAGTTTTACTGATGGCATCATTTCAGCGATCCAGACACCAGCCACACGCAAGCCATCAACATCCAACACAACAGATGATAGCTATACTCTTTACAAACATTATATTATACTTTGTGGGGACTATGTTTGTTTACAATGTATGTATGATTTTTACTTAGATTTTATGTGTTATTTTGCTACCTTTTGTTCCTATACTGTGAGCTATGAACCTACACTTGATTGGTTGATCTTCACCACTGTGACTATCAGGTGACACCTTGGCACTCCTTAATGACGATATCACATATATATGTGTTTCATTTTGTAATGGAAAAAAATAAAATGTTACATTTTTGCAGACTTTGCTTACGCCCCAAGTCTCAGTGATATAAAAAGATATATATGCCAAATTTCAAGAAGATTGAAAAAGTAGGCAAAAAATACGAATTGTTTTTGCTGTTCGTCCCTGACCGATTCGTTAAACTTTTTTATCAGAGCAATTCCTCTTTCTGCGGTATCATTGACCACCTTAAGAGCGTTCACATGGCTTCTAAGAGATCACTGCAGTATTCTGTCATGTTGTGGATCCCAAACAATCAAAGAACGTCTTTGTTTTATTAGTAACAAAATGGCTCAGGCCTTTTCCTTCAAAAACTAGGTTTTTACCCTCTAATCGTTGCATTTCCTTTTTCTTTGCAGGTTTGGTTTCAAAATTTTTAGTCATATTTTCCTTAACAGCCTGAGTAATACGTTCGTCCAAAAAAGGCAATCCTACGTTTGTTTCTGACAGATTCCAAAGGTGTCTCTTAGCAACTGTGAGAGCACTTTTTTTTTACGTCTGCATCTGGGTAAGTGCTCAGAAGCTGTAGCATATCCAACTCAATCTTTGGAGCCCATTGACTAACAATTGCCTCGTGCAAAAAGCGAACATATATGAGGCTGACAAAATGTGCAACCCGTTTCATTCCTTTCAATTCTCGTTGAGGAATATTCAACGGTTTAGTGAAGGAAAATTTTAAGTGCATATATTGTCTTTGCCATCCACCTTGCTTGATGCAGAGCCCCTGGGATCCTGAAACTGAAGTAATTTTTAGACCAACCTCCTAGGTACAGGAGCAGGAGTGAGAGTAGTAATAAAAGTGATCAATGTGTGCAACCCCAAAATATTATCCAATCTTCTTGAAATTTGGCATATATAACTTTTACAATCACTGAGACTCGGGGCATAAGCAAAGTCATATACGTCTTTGGAAAACTGAAACACCCTAAATATATTAATTATATATATATATATATATATATATATATACACACATATACATATATATACATACACACAGTTTACTACTGATCTGTGAATCAATTTGTATGAATCAATTTGTTGATCCAACATACGTCTTGAAGCCCTGCTGCTCAAAAGGCTCTTTCCTCCCTCTTGATTGACGCAGCCGGACATCTGCTCTGAGAAGCGGTACATGCGTGGTGGCTTTGCTTTACTGGAGCAGTGTAGATGCTGACAGATGCTGGAAGTGTAGTAGCTCAGAGCGCTTGCGGTGCTACTCAGAGCAATGGTGCAAGTTGCAAGATTGACAGGTCTGATGAGATGCCCTGCCCTGTCAATCAAGGTGGATGGAGATCCACCCATCAATAATGTATACCATTTGAAGTTTATGTATGCTAGAAAAAGGCTTTGTCAGCCAAAAAGTCTGGAAAATCTGGAAAAAAAAGCAACATGATTTTGCATAATTTTGGAGTGTTATCTATACTACTTTGTTTCCTAATTTTTTTTTTTTTTTTGCGGAATGAGTTGCAGTTTTTATTGCCACTGTTTGGAGGTACATATATTTTATTGTTTACCTTTCATTCCATTTTTTTTTTTTTTTTTTTTTTTAGAGGGAAGGAATGTGCCACTCAGATGTGTAACTATAATTCATAGGGCCCCATAGTAAAATAACATGAGGAGCCCCCACCATTTAGTGTATAATGTATATGTTAACTTTGTTTTATAGAATCAGTACAAACCAGAGATATAAAATACCTAGAGTTTTTCTGCTTTAGTACTGCAAAGGTTGTTATTTTTGTGATAAGTCATTATTGTGTTACCACATCCGAAGAGCCATATTTTTTTTACATTTAATGTCATCATATGAGGGCTTGGAGGATGACTGGAAGATTTTTTTTGTACAATTTTAGGGGACATATTAATTCAAAAACACAGAAATATAGTGGCAATACTGGAGGAGCGGCTCAACCCCTAACACTGTAGCGTGTTTTACATTGGGGGAGCAGCCCCACCGCATGTGGACCGCAGCAAACGACTATCCCCAGCAAAAAATGCATACGGTGGAGGATGTCGGCGCGGTCCACATGCACCACAAGAGCATCCTACACAAAACGGAGCATTGTGCGGATGCTCTTGTGGTGCATGTGGACCGCGCCGACATCCTCCACCGTATGCATTTTTTGCTGGGGATAGTCGTTTGCTGCGGTCCACATGCGGTGGGGCTGCTCCCCCAATGTAAAACACGCTACAGTGTTAGGGGTTGAGCCGCTCCTCCAGTATTGCCACTATATTTCTGTGTTTTTGTCTTGTTCTATATGTAGTGTATGTGCCGTTACCTGGCATTCAAACACTCTTTTGCACCTGGTGACCTCCATCACAGGGTCTGATATGGGTGTGGCTTGCAGCCTTGGCTTTGTTCACATTGCACTAGTTGTCCTGCTAGGCGTTTGTGTGGAAGCCTGGCTGCGAGCTGGATTACATCGCCTTCAGACCGTGTTCACACCATAGGTAGCGTAGTGGTAGGACCCTTTGCCATGCTGAGTGACCGTGACGTGGTGCAATGATGGGCTCCGATATTTTCCTGACAGGAATATATTGGCGAAAGTCTCAGCTTTTAATATCTGCATTCATGACTAGCCAGTATAGTCAGTGGCATATCCGTTTGGTGCTTTTTTTTCTGTGACATATTAATTCAACTAATTTTATAAAGATTTTGCGAGGGATAATGGGGAAAAAAACCTTCAAATAGGCCACTACAAAGAAGATCAAGCTGTCTCCCCACTGATCAGCTAGTGATAGCATGTCTTGAGGATAATATACAATTGGCTAGCTCACGGTAAAACATCACATTTATTATTTAAAAACATATACCCTTAAAATAATAAATAAAAAACAATGTATTGAGATCTCATTAGGAATATGCTCCCCAATGACATTATCCTTATGAGATCTCAATATATTGTTTTTTATTTATTATTACACGGATATATGTTTTTAAAAATAATAAATGTGATGTTTTACTGTGAGCTAGCCAATTGTATATTTTCTTGTGTCTATTCTGAGACCTTTTGGTAGAGGGCAGGCCGAGCTTCAGGGTATCAGTACTTGGTGAGCCTAGCCATTTATTGAGGATAGCCATCACGTAATAAAATGTGGACAACCTGATAAGAATTGTAGAATTTTATAAAGTCACTTACATTTTTTATTTTTTTTAAATGAAAATGTTTGTTCATCATTAGAAACCATTATATTAGCTTGATGAGACAGTTGGCCCCTTGCACATCACGTTCCAAGGATCAACTCTCTTGTATTTCTTTTCTCATCACAAGTAAGATCACGTCTCAGCACATGGGAAACGGGAAACATTTCCTTACAGAATGTTTCTGCTCTCACTTGGGTCAAGATATGACCCCCAGCTGATTAAAAAAAGATGAGAAGAGTAAATTTTTAGGGTGGTGTCACATACAGACTTTTGTGGCAGTTTATGGAGAAGTCCTTCCTTTAAATTTCTTACTCCTTTCCAACCCAATTCTGGCTTTGGCTCAAAAAGCTGTACAAAAAGTTTTGTGACAACACAAAGGCAGAGTGTCATCAGAAAATTACCTATTGTTTAAAGAGTTTCTGTCACTAGAATTTTCAGTATTAAACTGGCTGACATTAGCGATGTGCTAATGTCAGCGGCACCTAACTCTGGTATTCTAATGATTCTCCGTGCCCCCGTTACTGCAGAATTCTTACTTTTATAATATATAAATGAGCCTCTAGGAGCAGGGGGGCGTTGCTCTTGCACCTAGAGGCTCCCATCACGCCTTCCAAGTGTTGATTGACAGGGCCAGGCATCGTTCACATCCTTCTGCCTGCCCTGTGCCCTGGGGAAATCTCGCGCCGTTCGGTATTCTGCGCAGGCGCGGTGAGGAAGCTGGCAGCCTGCAAGCGTCCTTCCCTCACCGCGCCTGCACAGAATACTGAATGGTGAGAGATTTCCCCAGGGCACAGGGCAGGCAGAAGGATGCGAACGATGCCTGGCCCTGTCAATCAACACTTGGAACGTGTGACTTGAGGTGGGAGACGGGAGCCTCTAGGTGCAGGAGCAACGCCCCCCCTGCTCCTAGAGGCTCATTTACATATTATAAAATTAAGAATTCTACAGTAACGGGGGCACGGAGAATCATTAGAATAGCAGAGTTAGGTGCAGCTGACATTAGCACATCGCTAATGTCAGTCAGTATAATACTGAAAATTCTAGTGACAGAAACCCTTTAAGGCTACTTTCACACTAGCGTTTTGTTGTTGTGTATTAGTGAGGACAAAAAAAGGGGGCTTGTAGTGTGGTGAAGTGAGAAAATGACAGCCCTTTTTGGTGTGCATTAGTGGCAAAAAAAAAAATATTATTTGTTGTTCATGGCCGCAGTTATATGTTGTAAAGCCTTTTTTTTGGCGTGTATTAGTGGGGAAAAGGAGAAAGGGCTTATTAGCCGTTGTGTGGTGAAGTGAGAAAATTAAAGCCCTTTTTGGCGTGTAACAGTGGCAAAAAAATATATATTATTTGCCGTTCAGCAGTGCAGTTATATGTTCTAAAGCCCTTTTTCTGGCGCAGGCACAGGTCGCAGCAGAGTAAGGGGGCGTGGCAGTTTGAGAGGCCTGAGCTCCCAGTGTCAGCTAGCGTTCGTGTCATGACCAGCAACCTAGCGGTTCTTGAATGGTTGACTCAATCTTCAATGGGTTCGTCAGACACAACCCTTAGATGGCATGGCCTGGGAGCAGGCCCCGTGCCCTCACCTGTCCTCAACCTGCCTCTGTCCTCTTCGGTTCCCTCAGCCAGAAAAGTACTATATGCTGTGGGCTCAGCTCCACAATACAGCGAGGACGAGCTACTAGAGGACAGTCAGCAGCTACTGCCCAGCCAAGATCCGGAGGAGACGATCTGCCGCTTCCTCCAGTAGGCAGGCAGTAGTGATAAGGAGAGTGGCGTGGGAGCTGGTTTTGTGAGCAGTCAGGCTCCTGGCTCATAGACCATTGAGGAGGACATCAGTGACATGCAGACAGTACTCAATGATGATGTAGCCGATCACAATTGCGAGCCGGGTGACGAAGGGGCTTCATCATCATCAGTAGAAGAGGGTGGTAACTTGCGCGTGAGGTAGCATGGCCGGGAGTCAGCAGGGTGGCAGCAGTGGGAGGTCGGGAGCCAAACGTGCCTGGGGTAGACCACCCGCTTTGCAGGAGCCTACCGGCCCGGAAAGTAGTGGTGCAGGAGTTCACGGAGGCAGCGGCGGTAGCAGTCAGTCAGTGCAGAGTTTTGGAGGTAAAATCACCTACTCGGCAGTGTGGCAGTTTTTTGTTAAGCCGCCAGGCGAGGTGAACCTGGCCATTTGTCGAATCTGTGGGCAGAAGGTGAAGCGTGGCCAGGGTGCCAATGTTGGCACCATGGCCCTGCGTCAACATATGCAGTGTCAACAAAGTGGCCTGGGAGAACTGTGGCTCCAATGTGGTGGTCCAGCCTGCCGCAGCAACCAGTGGCACGCACCCGATTTCAGGCAGTCAAGGCTCTACCACCTCAGCCGAAGGAAGCTGTCTGTCCTTCCCAACATCTGCTGGTCCTGATGCTCCTGCTTCTCCTTCTCCTAGTCAGTCATTCTGTCAGCAATCGATCACCGAAGCGATTGCCAAGAGACAAAAGTATGCGTGCACTCATCGACCAGTAAGACACACTTGAGTTATTTGGTCAGTTTTGGCCCTGTAACTGCCCAAAGAAGTGAAGTGTGCAGTGATTCTAAGAGCAACACCTGTCATCTGCGTGTACTAACTCACAGTATTGTTTCACTACCACAGCAGACTCACTATGTGTGTTGCTGCAAGGCACAGTGTTCTACACCACTATACAGGCTCTCTGCAGCCAGGAAATAGCTGTTTTTTAACACGATTCACCACAAATTATTTTTGATCGAATCATATCTTTTTCGGAAAAATCAGCGAACTGACCAAATTGAATTTTTTTGAAAAAACGCTTCAGTTTTGTCCCCATTTATTGCTCCAGAATGCATTCCGTTCCGTTTGGTTGCGTTCTCATACCGGAAAGCAAACAGCAACAAGCTGCGGTTTGCTTTCCGTCCTGGGATGTGGAGCTAAACAGATCCGTCATGATGACCCACAATGCAAGTCAATAGGGACCGATCCATTTTCTCTGACACAATAGAAAACGGATCTGTCCCTTATTGACTTTTAATGGAGTTCATTACGGATCCGTTTTGGGTATGTTAAAGATAATACAACTGGATCCGTTCATAACGGATGCAGATGGTTGTATTATCAGTAACGGAAGCGTTTTTGCTGAACCACTAGTGTGAAAGTAGCCTAAATCCTGCTTTCATGTTAAACTTTTTTTTTTTTTAATTTCCATGTCACAATCTATATTTTAAAAAATGCCTAAAATTGCACAGTTTTCACACTGGCCTAATGTCGAGACTTCCTGTTTTGTACTGGCACTTGATAACCATCACATTATCATCACAGGTAGAATTACAGATATCGCCTATACTATATGTAAAAACACAGAATCCACCATTCACAATATCACAGCTTAACTTCTTCATACTGATCTCTGCACAGGTCACAGAGCATGCCTAAAAAAAAATTCCCATTGAAGTCAATTAGATCCCCTCCTGTCTATGGCCCATGTGGCTACTTTTAAAGAACAGGAAGTCTTGCTCTATTTTAGTAGTAGAAAGTGTGATAACTGCATGATTTTAGGATCTTTTTTTTTAAATATAAAAAAAAAAAATCCATGTCCTTATCTATATCACCAAAAATTATAAAACAATATGTTGAACATAAAAACTTGATTTAAAGGATCACTGTACTTTCAGAAAACAATTGATATGTTATCGGGACATATCAAAAGTTTTGATCAATGAGGTCTGAGCACCTAGAGAGCGCTTTCTCTCCTTGCTGCACGAGAGGGGAGCTAGACAGGCAGATAGACTTTCTATTGAGTCCATCGTGCTTCTTCTCCTGCATTGAGAAAAAGATTGTGCTAAGAGAATGCTTCTCTCCCCTCTTTTTAGAGATCAGGGTCCCAGCATTCAGACCCCCACCGATCAAAACTTTTAATATATTCCTATAACATATTAAAAGCACAGTGACTCAAAACAATAGGCCATATTCTGATGACACATTCCCTTTAATGTGATGTGAAAGGGTCCGGTAACATGTCCACTCGCACAACTCCATAGAAAGAAAAATAAAAAATAAAGTTATGGGTCTTGGTAAGCGGCAATGCAAAAACATTTTTTTCTTTAAAAAAAAAAAAATTGTTTTATTGCAAAAAAAGTAGTAAAACGTAAAAAAAAACTATATGCATTTGGTATCACTGTAATCATACTGACCCAGAAAATAAAGATGTTATTTATACTGAAAAATTTACGTAAATTTGATTACCGTATTTTTCGCCCCATAAGACGCACATTTTCCCCCCCAAATGTGGGGGGGGGAAGTGCCCCTGCATCTTATGGGGCGAATGTTGGCAATTTACATCGCAGTCTGCATCGCCGCTCTCCCCGGCTACTACAGCCCCTCCCTAGGAATCTGTGAATGGCATTATGATTGGGGAAGGATGGGGGTCTGTGGATGGCATTATGATGGGGGGGGGGGGGGCTGTGGATGGGACTGTTATGGGGGGGGGATCTGTGGATGACACATATAGCAGTGTCATCCACAGATCCACCACCCCATCATAATGCCATCCACAGATCCCCCCCACCATCATAATGCCATCCACAGATCCCCCCCTCACCATCATAATGCCATCCACAGATCCCCCCACCATCATAATGCCATCCACAGATCCCCCCCACCATCATAATGCCATCCACAGATCCCCCCCACCATCATAATGCCATCCACAGATCCCCCCCCACCATCATAATGCCATCCACAAATCCCCCCCACCATCATAATGCCATCCACAAATCCCCCCCACCATCATAATGCCATCCACAGATCCCCCCACCATCATAATGCCATCCACAGCTCCCCCACAACAGCGCCATCCACAAATCCCCCACCCCATAACAGTGCATCATCCACAGATCCCCCATAATAGTGTCATGCACAGACCGCCATTAGTTCAAACCCACCAAAAGCACACCTTTTGGTTAAAAATTTTTTTTTCTTATTTTGCTCCTCAAAAACCTAGGTGCGTCTTATGGGTCGGTGCGTCTTATAGGGTGAAAAATACGGTAAAATGTAGAACGTAAAAATAGTGGCAGCATTGCTGTTTCTCCCCCCCATCTCCCTCCCAGAAAGAGTTAATAAAAGTTAATCAGAAAGTTATGTGTACCCCAAAATGGTGCCATTAAAAACTACAACTTGTCCTGCAAAAAACAAGCCCTCGTAAAGCTATATAGATGGAAAAAGAAAAAAAATGTTGTAGCTCTTGGAAAGCGGCGATGAAAAAAGAAAGAACAACGCTTGGTCACTAAGGCCCAAAACAGGCTGGTCACTAAGGGGTTAAAGGTCTTATAGATCTGTATTCTTCTGTCACTAGTATCATATTTACATAGCTTGTTAGGTTAGAAGTAGTCACTTCCACCAAGTTCAGCTTTCACTCAGTGTGAAGAATACATGCTGGATTAACACGTTAAAGTGTGCCTAAACTTTACTAAACTTTATTAAAACCTATTGTAAATGCTTGCTCCACTTTGCTAATAGCCTGCACCGATGTGGTGTGCAGGCTATCAGCAGAATGGAGTGAGCGCAGGGCAGGAGCACACATAGCACATCACTCCAATGCCTGGGCCCACCCTGTCATAGGACATCTATGCCAGGCTTTAGCAGAGCAGCGCTGGTACAGGCAGGAGCAGCAATGTTCTGGCAGGCAGATCGCTCAGTGCGGCCCCAGGGGAATCATCACTCGAGTACACAGTGATGTACGGGAGTATGGATTGCAACATGCAATAGGCCCCTGAACTTCAGGTGCCTATTTTGCTGGGAAAGGTACCGGTAATTCAAAAAATTTAAGATATTACAAATATTCTTTTCAGCACATTTACAATTGTTTTAATAAAGTTTAGTTGAACGATTAGGTACACTTGCAGGTGCACTTTAGGTATAAATGCCATTTCCCATTAAGAAACTGGAACATTTCTAAATGATGGGGGTCATTTACTATACTGAAATACGCCTTAATTAGGCGTATTTTTAGGTGCAGATGGCGGCGCAACGGTTAATCGCGCCACTATCTGTGACTTCGCCCCGCTCATACCAGGTCTAAAATTGTGGGCGTGGAAGGGGACAGGCCAGTCTCATTTACCATTTTTTATGCCTGTTTTAGACGTAGAAAATGGTCTAAATGTAAGACAGCTAGGAAGTTGTTTTACATTTAGAACTGGCGCTGGATGCACCAAAGTTATGGAGAGGACTGCGCCCCTTCATAACCTAAAACGCAGGTCTTAATAACTGTGCCCCGAAATGTCTAAATAAAATGTCTAAAATAAGCTTGATCAACAATTATATAGAATCTTTTTGGGTAATGCTATAATGCAATATCAGCTTATTATACTTCTATACCTTTTGTATTGCTAGAGTATAATACTACAGTCCTGATCAATTAAGACCACTTGAAAAATGGCAACAAATCATATTTTACATTGTTGGATCTTAAGTAGAGCTTCAACATGCAACAAGAAGAAATGAGAGTGAGACAAAACATTTTTTGAGCATTCAATTAATTGAAAATAACAATTAAACTGAAACATGCTGTTTTTCAGCTGATCCAAATTTTAGGACCATGCCTTTAAAAAGGCCAAATCTGTGCAAAGATGTGGATTCATTGTCATTTTCTGTCAGGTAGTCACACGTTGTGATGGCAAAGGCAAAAAAACTCTCCCTTTTTGAACGTGGTCGGGTTGTTGAACTGCATAAGCAGGGTCTCTCACAGCGCGCCATCGCTGCGGTGGTGGGACGCAGTAAGACAGTCATTTGGAATTTCTTAACCACTTAAGGACCACAGGTTTATACCCCCCTAAAGACCAGGCCCTTTTTTACAAATCGGCACTCCACAACTTTAGTTGTTTATTGCTCGGTCATGCAACTTACCACCCAAATGAATTTTACCCCCTTTTCTTCTCACTAATAGAGCTTTCATTTGGTGGTATTTCATTGCTGCTGACATTTTTACTTTTTTTGTTATTAATCGAAATTTAATGATTTTTTTGCAAAAAAATGACATTTTTCACTTTCAGTTGTAAAATTTTGCAAAAAAAACGACATCCATATATCAATTTTGCTCTAAATGTATTGTTCTACATGTCTTTGATAAAAAAAAAAATGTTTGGGTAAAAAAAAAAATGGTTTGGGTAAAAGTTATAGCGTTTACAAGCTATGGTACAAAAATGTGAATTTCCGCTTTTTGAAGCAGCTCTGACTTTCTGAGCACCTGTCATGTTTCCTGAGGTTCTACAATGCCCAGACAGTACAAACACCCCACAAATGACCCCATTTCGGAAAGTAGACACCCTAAGGTATTCGCTGATGGGCATAGTGAGTTCATAGAACTTTTTATTTTTTGTCACAAGTTAGCGGAAAATTATGATTTTTTTTTTTTCTTACAAAGTCTCATATTCCACTAACTTGTGACAAAAAATAAAAGCTTCCATGAACTCACTATGCCCATCAGCGAATACCTTGGGATGTCTTCTTTCCAAAATGGGGTCACTTGTGGGGTAGTTATACTGCCCTGGCATTCTAGGGGCCCAAATGTGTGGTAAGAAGTTTGAAATCAAATTCTGTAAAAAATGACCAGTGAAATCCGAAAGGTGCTCTTTGGAATATGGGCCCCTTTGCCCACCTAGGCTGCAAAAAAGTGTCACACATGTGGTATCTCCGTATTCATGAGAAGTTGGGGAATGTGTTTTGGGGTGTCATTTTACATATACCCATGCTGGGTGAGAGAAATATCTTGGCAAAAGACAACTTTGTATAAAAAAATGGTAAAAGTTGTCTTTTGCCAAGATATTTCTCTCACCCAGCATGGGAATATGTAAAATGACACCCCAAAACACATTCCCCAACTTCTCCTGAATACGGAGATACCACATGTGTGACACTTTTTTGCAGCCTAGGTGGGCAAAGGGGCCCATATTCCAAAGAGCACGATTCGGATTTCACTGGTCATTTTTTACAGAATTTGATTTCAAACTCCTTACCACACATTTGTGCCCCTAGAATGCCAGGGCAGTATAACTACCCCACAAATGACCCCATTTTGGAAAGAAGACACCCCAAGGTATTCGCTGATGGGCATAGTGAGTTCATGGAAGTTGTTATTTTTTGTCAAAAGTTAGTGGAATATAAGACTTTGTAAGAAAAAAAAAAAAAGAAAAAAATCATCATTTTCCACTAACTTGTGACAAAAAATATAAAATTCTAGGAACTCGCCATGCCCCTCGTGGAATACCTTGGGGTGTCTCCTTTCCAAAATGGGGTCACTTGTGGGGTAGTTATACTGCCCTGGCATTTTCCAGGGGCCCTAATGTGTGGTAAGTAGGTAAATGACCTGTGAAATCCGAAAGGTGCTCTTTGGAATATGGGCCCCTTTGCCCACCTAGGCTGCAAAAAAGTGTCACACATGTGGTATCGCCGTATTCAGGAGAAGTTGGGGAATGTGTTTTGGGGTGTCATTTTACATATACCCATGCTGGGTGAGAGAAATATCTTGGCAAAAGACAACTTTTCCCATTTTTTTATACAAAGTTGGCATTTGACCAAGATATTTCTCTCACCCAGCATGGGTATATGTAAAATGACACCCCAAAACACATTCCCCAACTTCTCCTGAGTACGGCGATACCAGATGTGTGACACTTTTTTTGCAGCCTAGATGTGCAAAGGTGCCCAAATTCCTTTTAGGAGGGCATTTTTAGACATTTGGATACCAGACTTCTTCTCACGCTTTGGGGCCCCTAGAATGCCAGGGCAGTATAAATACCCCACATGTGACCCCATTTTGGAAATAAGACACCCCAAGGTATTCAATGAGGGGCATGGCGAGTTCATAGATTTTTTTTATTTTTGGCACAAGTTAGCGGAAATTGATATTTTTTATTTTTTTCTCACAAAGTCTCCCTTTCCGCTAACTTGGGACAAAAATTTAAATCTTTCATGGACTCGATATGCCCCTCATGGAATACCTGGGGGTGTCTTCTTTCCGAAATGGGGTCACATGTGGGGTATTTATACTGCCCTGGCATTCTAGGGGCCCTAAAGCGTGAGAAGAAGTCTGGAATATAAATGTCTAAAAAATTTTACGCATTTGGATTCCGTGAGGGGTATGGTGAGTTCATGTGAGATTTAATTTTTTTACACAAGTTAGTGGAATATGAGACTTTGTAAGAAAAAAATAATAATTTCCGCTAACTTGGGCCAAAAAAATGTCTGAATGGAGCCTTACAGAGGGGTGATCAATGACAGGGGGGTGATCAATGACAGGGGGGTGATCAATGACAGGGGGGTGATCAGGGAGTCTATATGGGGTGATAACCCCCCTGTCATTGATCACCCCCCTATAAGGCTCCATTCAGATGTCCGTATGTGTTTTGCGGATCCGATCCATGTATCCGTGGATCCGTAAAAATCATACGTACATCTGAATGCAGCCTGACAGGGGGGGGGTGATCAATGACAGGGGCGGTGATCAATGACAGGGGGGTGATCAGGGAGTCTATATGGGGTGATCACCCCCCCTGGAAGGCTCCAGGGAGACGCCTGTATGTGTTTTGCGGATCCGATCCATCTATCAGTGGATCCGTAAAAATCATGCGGACGTCTGAATGGAGCTTTACAGGGGTGTGATCAATGACAGGGGGGTGATGAGGGAGTCTATATGGGGTGATCACCACAGTCATTGATCACGCCCCTGTAAGGCTCCATTCAGACGTCCGTATGCGTTTTGCGGATCCGATCCATCCATCAGTGGATCCGTAAAAATCATGCGGACGTCTGAATGGAGCTTTACAGGGGTGTGATCAATGACACGGGGGTGATGAGGGAGTCTATATGGGGTGATCAACACAGTCATTGATCACGCCCCTGTAAGGCTCCATTCAGACGTCCGTGTGCGTTTTGCGGATCCGATCCATCCATCAGTGGATCCGTAAAAATCATGCGGACGTCTGAATGGAGCTTTACAGGGGTGTGATCAATGACAGGGGGGTAATCAATGACAGGGGGGTGATCAGGGAGTCTATATGGGGTGATCACCACAGTCATTGATCACGCCCCTGTAAGGCTCCATTCAGACGTCCGTGTGCGTTTTGCGGATCCGATCCATCTATCAGTGGATCCGTAAAAATCATGCAGACGTCTGAATGGAGCTTTACAGGGGGGTGATCAATGACAGGGGGGTAATCAATGACAGGGGGGTGATCAGGGAGTCTATATGGGGTGATCAGGGGCTAATAAGGGGTTAATAAGTGACGGGGGGGGTGTAGTGTAGTGTAGTGGTGCTTGGTGCTACTTTACTGAGCTACCTGTGTCCTCTGGTGGTCGATCCAAACAAAGGGGACCACCAGAGGACCAGGTAGCAGGTATATTAGACGCTGTTATCATAACAGCGTCTAATATACCTGTTAGGGGTTAAAAAAATCACATCTCCAGCCTGCCAGCGAACGATCGCCGCTGGCAGGCTGGAGATCCACTCTCTTACCTTCCGTTCCTGTGCGCGCGTTCACAGGAAATCTCGGCTCACGCGAGATGACGCCAATCGGCGTTAGTGTGACCTGGGAGCGCCGCAGAAATGACGCCTTTTGGCGTTAGTGTGACGGTAAGTGGTTAAATGATCCTGAGGATTATGGAACAAAAAAGTCAAGTGGAAGACCCAAAAAAATGTCATCAGCACTGAGCCGGAGGATCCAATTGGCTGTCCGTCAAGACACTGACACATGATCCTCAACCCAAATTAAGGCCCTTACTGGTGCTGACTGCAGCCCCATAACCATCAGACGGCATCTGAGACTGAAGGGCTTCAAAAACAAAAAATGTCTTCAAAGACCTCGTCTCCTTGAACGCCACAGAACTGCTCGTTTGGACTTTGCAAGAGAGCACCAAACATGGGACATTCAAAGGTGGAAGAAAGTTTTATTCTTTGTTGAGAAAAAAATTGAACCTTGATGGTCCTGATGGTTTCCAACGTTACTGGCATGACAAGCAGATCCCACCTGAGATGTTTTCTATGCGCCACAGTGGAGGGGGCGCCATAATGGTCTGGGGTGCTTTTTCTTTCAGTGGAACAATGGAGCTTCTGGAAGTGCAGGAGCGTCAAACGACCGCTGGCTATGTCCAGATGTTGCAGAGAGCATTTCTCACGAGGGCCCTCGTCTGTGTGGTAACGACTGGGTTTTTCAATAGGACAACACTACAGTACACAATGCCCGCAGGACAAGGGACTTCTTCCAGGAGAATAACATCACTATTTTGGCCCATCCTGCGTGTTCCCCTGATCTAAATCCAATTGAGAACCTTTGGGGATGGATGGCAAGGGAAGTTTACAAAAATGGACAACAGTTCCAGACAGTAGATCGCCTTCGTGCAGCCATCTTCACCACTTGGAGAAATGTTCCCACTCACCTCATGGAAACGCTTGCATCAAGCATGCCGAAACGAATTTTTGAAGTGATAAACAATAACGGCAGAGCTACTCATTACTGAGTTCATGTTTGGAAGTTGGATTTCTGTTTTTTGGGGGGGGGGGGGGTTATTTTTCATTTTTTGGAGGTGTGGTCCTAAACTTTTGATCAGCTGAAAAACAGCCTGTTTCAGTTTATTTGTTGTTTTCAATAAATTGAATGCTCAAAAAATGTTGAAGCTCTACTTGGAACCTTGTTGAGTTCCAACAATGTAAAATAAGATTTTTTGCCATTTTTCAAGTGGTCTTAAACTTTTGATCAGGACTGTATTATGCTAACTTTCTGTATTGCTCCAGCTTTTATTCAAACTGAGGCAATAATATCTTCCCTGTTTATTTTCTTAAGGTTTTTAATAGATAAATTAGT
The DNA here is from genome assembly GCF_905171765.1 of Bufo bufo. NCBI lineage: Eukaryota > Metazoa > Chordata > Amphibia > Anura > Bufonidae > Bufo > Bufo bufo. The sequence goes on along the minus strand of NC_053391.1, from coordinate 576,604,075 downwards.
CGCAAACCTAGAGACTGCCTCCCCCCACAATACTTTAATATAACTAATCTGCATGGGATGTATGTGCTGAGTTTAGAGATTACTATCCTAGAGATCTGTAAAGAACCAATTGTGGGTGTGTGCATCAATTCCTGAGACCAGTATACAAATATGCAAAGTCAAACCCTTTGCAATCTGTAGATTTACTCTGCTATTATATGATAATGTTTTTGCAGTGTTTTTTTTAATCATATTTATTGTCCGAATGCCAAAACTTGGATTGTCAGTTTATTCATTCATTTTTATTTACCTCTTAAAGAGTCTTTTTAGGATGAAATTATAAATAAAATATATAATAATAATAATAATAATAATAATTATTAAATAAATAAACAATAATTTGATTTAATGTAATAAATCTTAAATAAATAAATACAATTTCATTAAAATAATATACACACACTGCAATTATGTATGTATATCACCAAACCACCAGCTTTGGTGCTTTTTTGTGACTATTTAGGGCAAAAAAAAAAAAGCTATTATTTTTATTTCTGTCTATTATCTGAAGGAGAGAACTATTGCCCCAAAATGTATTATAACCATTTTGTTAAAATTGCTGTTGAGCGGACTCTATATTGATTTTACCCAGTGTTTTAATCAGAGTCAATGTCACCAGTGTATGCTTCCCTCATATAAGGCAGCATAAAACTAGTGACAGATTCTCTGGATTTATTCAGCTGAACAATGCAGGTTTCAGTGGGATCAGATGATGTTCTAATGTACACGGGGGCCTCCTGAGTTGACCCTGGATTTGGGGGAAAGACAGATATGGCATATTGGTTTTCCCCAAGCCAGATTCCTTGGGAGATAAGATGAGGGGTGTGACAGCTGCTAGCTTGCTGTCACACCTGTGACAGGTGTTAAAAGGCCTGAAAGACTGACTGCACACGAGTGATCTGACAGCCACTTTTGGAAGAGCTGGATCGTGGTTCTTGTTAAAGTCCTGTTCATCCATTATCCTCAGAAGTTAAGTGTTCCGCTTGTTGTGTTTTGTATCCCCCCCCCCCCGCTGTTTTTTTACTAGGCCTCAGCAAGACGCTGGTTCCTTCACCAGGGAAGGAACAGGTTGTCTCTGCCCTGTCATTACCTTTAGGGCATCCAAGGGTCACCAGGGTTTTCTAGGTTCCTGTGTATGGGCAACTTTACTATCGAGAGGTGCCCATACGGATAAGAGTTAGGGCCAGGAGCAGGGTTTAATAGGTGGTGACCATTTTCCTTCCCTAGCAGTGAGGCCTAGTGTCCTTCCCCTTCCTTCTTGTTGTCTCTTGGTGTTCTTCCCTACTACATCCGTAACACTTGCTTATTGACCTTTCCTTTCCTTGAAAGAAACATACATGCTCAGTCAAATATATAACCAAAGTCTGTTGTGGAAATCAGTGCAAAAATGTACAGATTTATTAATTCTGCTTAAAATGTAAAAAATATGGACTGATAAATCTGGACACTTTTGTCTAACTATTGGCTGGTTTAATTTGTACCAACATTAAGTGCCAAACAATTTGCACAATCTTGGAATGCATTGTTGCAAGCCAAGTGCCTTCTCCACTAAGCCGTGCCCCCTTGTCAAGCTGGAATACCAAACCAAAATAGGCGAGATGGGTGCAGTGGATTAATCTTTTTTTGGTGCATTTGCTTCATAAATTGGAATGAATCTTTATGCAATATTATGTGTCTGATATAGCCATAATTTTTTACTAAACATACATGTCTATCATATGTGTATATCATTTCAAACTTATCAGAACTGCTGGCAATGATGTATGTATCAACATCCATTACATTTAGAATGGTAACTGGTCAGTGGTAAATGTAAGTACTCATATTCTGAAATGGAAAATTATTCTCATGGAGGTGCCCTAAACTCACTGGAGTAGATTTATTAATCCTGTAGACCTATGATTGTGTAACTGTCAATATAGGATTGGCACACTCAAACATGCGGAGCCCCACGGAGTTAGAACAATTTATTATAACTATGCTTGATAAAATATAATAAAATACATAAAATAAAAATATGATAAAATGCAATTGTAAATAAAATTGGATTAAACAATAGTAGTTACTTCTATATTGTTCAGATTATGCTCTGAGTGTTAATAATAACATGTGGGTTATGACTACTGTTCTTCTGAACCTGTAATAGTATACAGTAAATTGCAGATCTTAGCAACAGATAAATCGCAGTCCATACGTTTATCACTACAGTCCATACGTTTTCTGGCTGTTGTGTACTCAATAACTCATGAGAATCTTCGCATGAATCTTTGTTCAAATATTCGATGATTGACGAAAAATCCTCTTGGAAAAAAATTAAAAAAATCGGAAATATTTTTCACACAAAGTTCCGATTATATTCGCAATCGAAACACACTTGCAAAGTTTTTGTGCGAAATCACATGCAATAGCTCTGTATATAGGCACTGTATTAATATCTCTTTGCACTCTTTGTCACTACAATCCATGCGTTTCTTGGTTGTTATATACTCAATTTCTCATGAGAATCTTCGCATACATCTATGTTCAAATTTTCGAGGATTGCCAAAAAAAATCTTTTCAGAAAGATTCTCGGAAAGATTCTTCCACACAAAGTTCAGATTATATTCGCATTCGAAAAAATAACACTACGAAAGTCTTTATGCGAAATCACATGCAATGGTTCACACTGTGAGATGTAAGTTTAGAGTCAGTACCAATAACCCACACTTGTGGGCTTACCTGTCCTTTTTGTTCAGCTAGATTTTCAGAGTAGTTGTTACTTCCGACTTTGGGCCGGTGTCCCGGTCTTTACTATGTCGGCGTCTTATTACTCTGTTTCGCATGGGGTATATTCCTAATGATGGCTTTCAGCTGATTGAAGGCAGGTAAATGTGAAGCGTCTTGCTTGAATCCTCGATGTCCTTTGGATTTGACAGTGCACTGTCCGTTCGGGGTTCAAGTCTTTCCGGGGTGAAACTTTTGCCAGACGCATTTCGGGGATAACTCTCCCCTTCCTCAGTGGCATCACCCCCTACAAGTAAATGGTGGGTTTTTATACCCCTCGATAATCTTGTGAAAAAAAGGAAGGTATCATGGGAAAAAGGTATCATGGGAAAGCAGTATCCTGGAAGAAAAGGAATATGGATTCCCCCAGTGTGGATCTTCCTCATATATACTTCTTTTCTCAATTTTGAAGATATTTTTCTTATTTTAGCTGTCCATGATCATTCCAAAATTCATAAACAATGTGATTTTATTGATTTTCAAGTGTTTTTATACATGCGATTTTTAGTTGCGTTTTTTGTGCGTTTTTTCTCATAATGCGTTTTTTTCTCCATTGATGCGTTTTTTCGATATTTGTTGCATTTTTTACTTCTGAATCAACTGCATGTCATATTTTCTTAAAATAGCATTCATAATTTAAATTATAAGGCAATTTTTAGATCTATCCTTCAAAGTATTAACTTTCAAAACATTGACTTCAAAATTAGGTCAAATGGTGATACATCTGACACATTCAGGGAAGAGTCAAGGGACGCACACCCGCAGTACAGAGAGAGTCACAGTGCTGATAAACAGCCTGGCATGTGACTCTCCGTGAACTTACGGGTGGACGACCCATTATCTATAAAAAGCCGAAAATTTCAAGCTCTGAGTTTAGCCCCTTTGGCATCATGCTTCCAAAATCGTATATGCGCCTAGATTCCGCGCCTAGAGCCCCCGGCAAGACGGATCAGTCATTGCGGTAGGCACATGCTTAGACCGCAAAAAATGTGAAAAAAATAAATACCGGATCCGTTTTTTCCAGATGACACCGGAGAGACGGATCCAGCATTTCAATGCATTTGTCAGGCGGATCAGGATCCTGCGATTTTTAGTTGCGTTTTTTGTGCGTTTTTTCTCATAATGCGTTTTTTTCCTGATCCATCTGACGAATGCCATCAGTTTGCATACGTTTTGATGGATCCTGCCGGAATCCTCTGCCGCAAGTGTGAAAGTACCCTTACATTGTGTATTTATCCACGACATATTTTTGAGCCACCTTATGTACAATTGTCTTCATTTAATTACTACGAATACACAATACTATAATATCCAACTATATGAAGCCTTACTGTCTCAGCGGTCCTGAAAACTCCAATATCTCATTGTATACTCTGTAGCAAAAGCATAGTTGTAAAATTCTTGTGTTATTAAAAGACATTTCAGCTGACTCAAAAAGTTAGTTTTTTTTTACTTTTTTTTTTTTAAGCTGGTACTATCCCCGATATTAAAAACTATAGTGAAACTTTCTATAAACTGTCATGTCACATACTGCGCGTCATGTAACATCCTTCATTTAACACTTTTCACACTCACCTGAATCACTATTGACAACTTGAAGGTCTGTGGAAGAAGAAGCTGTCAGCCACATACTGTTAGAGACTGAAACTAATTTCATTTGTCTCACCTTGTAGTAACTCTCCGCCCTCTTCATGTGCAGTCTTTACAATGTTATTGGTTGCAGGATTTGATGGGACTTACTTAAGTCTCACTATGTATTATCTGTGACATGCTAGAAGTGGTAGTCAATGTATGGTGGCAGATCAGTCACTATGGACATACTGATTTAATGTTGCCGCCACAAGACAGCAAAGCAAGAATATCTTTATGGGTTCTAAACTTTTTGCTGATGTTAGCCTATTCACTAGTATATTCTTCATGTGCCAGGACTGCCCTTTAATTCTAGTGACTGGTACACAAAATACCAGGGCATACTTAGTTATAGGGCTCATTCAGATGAGCGATGTAAAAAATGGTCTATATTTTGACTGCTAAAAACTAATGATTTTCCACCAGTGTGAAATCAGTTTTGTTTCCGACTGAGTTCCTTGTTTTTTTTTTGTTCGTATGGAGTTAATATGTAAAAAAATAAAATTAAAATTAAAATAAATTGAAGAATGCCCACATAGCATTTCTTAGGGTGGGTTCACATCACGTTTTATGCCTCTGTTTGACATATGAAATGCAAGGATACAAAAAAATGCAGCAGCTCACCACATTCTTGTATCCTGCACAGTCCAGTTAAAAAAAGTATATGTATAAACGTATACTTTTTTTTACAATTGAACTCTATGGTGAATTGATGCCACTGTATGGCATCAGTCTAAAACATCCGTTTAACGTATACGTTTTATTTACATGTTGGATGGGAAAAACGTGATGTGAACCCACCCTTAGCAACCATCCATGAAAACCAGACCACACACTGTCCATTTTTTTCACAAACTTAAGCCTCATGCACACAACCGTGGTGTGTTTTGCGGTCCGCAAATCGTGGATGGCATCCGTGAGAGTTCTGCAATTTGCAGAACGGCACAGACAGCCTTCAATATAAATGCCTATTCTTGTCCGCAAAGCGCGGACAAGAATAGGACAAGTTATATTTTTTTAACGGGGCCGTGGAACGAAGCAACGTGGATGCTGCAATTTTCTCTGATCAGACCGATGGTCCATGAAGAAAACTGTGCATGTGAATTGGCCCATTGACTTTAATATGTTGGTGTTCTGCATCTGCGGTACCTTCTGCAGCTGGACAGCACACGGATGAGAACAGCCCATATATGCTTCCTAATCTCATTATCTTCTGTCTTATGCACTTGCTTTAAGCATCAGATGATATTGTCCTAATTTAACTTTTTGTAGGTGGCATCTCTGAAAACACGCAGCATCAACTCTAAAGTGCAATAATTTGTTTAAAAGACTGCTATTTGCTGCTGTCGTGTTTCACATGAATCTTGTCACCTCAAGTAACAACCTCCATAAATATTCACCCTTTAAAAATATGTGTGAAACATGCAGAAAGCTGGCAAAGGGGAAGTAGGCATTTGCCTCGTGGTTTCTGTTTTTTATTTGGCCAGTGCTGAGGAAACAGTCAATGTTGTAAACCATCTTCTCTACAAAGTTAGCTAACCAACAGTATTTTGGTTGAGTGATTGAAGTCCATCGCTGATTGGGAAGGTTGGAGTCAGGCAACAAAATATGTATAATGAGAGCTAGTTTGCAGTTAGAATCTATTTAAAAGCCTTACGATGAAGGAAAATAGTCTTACTTGAAGATCACTTATCAGCATGATAAACCCTAATAAACCAGGCATACATGCTAATGAGGTGTCTGGTGCACCGCTTCACCTCTGTCTTTCAGCTTTAGTCACTGCCTCTCTCCCACTCATTGACAGGACCTGCCATCATCAATGTTCTAATGCCTGACCCCAAAATCTTGCACATGTGTTGGCAAGAGTTCATTCAGAGCAGATCAGATCTCAGGAATGGGGTAGCCACATGAAATCTACTGTGCATGTACTCTGCTCGCCTGTTCTGGTGGCAAGGACCTGCCTCCAACTCCCCTTTCCTGGCAGGTCTTGCCTCCATTTCTGCTGTGTCCTTCCCGGCAACCTGTGGCCTGCTTGCCAGCAAGGTCTTTCCTCCTCTGCCCAAGTGTGCTTCACCTCACACCAGCCAATGGCTGGCCTCATTGGGGTACTTAATGCCCCTTCCCGTGGGAAGGTGCCTGAGCAATAAGTTTCCTAGCTTGCTAGTAGTCTCCTAAGGTGTGCTGTATTTGCTTGTCTGCCCATGTACTGAATTTCGGCCTGTTTTCTTGGATTGTGACCCTCCTCTGCCTTAGGCCTCATGCACACGACCGTATTTTTTGCGGTCCGCAAAACGGGGTTCCGTTTTTCCGTGACCGTTTTTTTGTCCGTGGGACTTCCTTGATTTTTGTAGGATCCACGGACATGAAAAAAAAAAAGTCGTTGGTGTCCGCCTGGCCGTGCGGAGCCAAACGGATCCGTCCTGAATTACAATGCAAGTCAATGGGGACGGATCCGTTTGACGTTGACACAATATGGTGCGATTTCAAACGGATCCGTCCCCCATTGACTTTCAATGTAAAGTCAGGAGTTAATATACCATAGGATCGGAGTTTTCTCCAATCCGATGGTATATTTTAACTTGAAGCGTCCCCATCACCATGGGAACGCCTCTATGTTAGAATATACCGTCGGATTTGAGTTACATTGTGAAACTCAAATCCGACAGTATATTCTAACACAGAGGCGTTCCCATGGTGATGGGGACGCTTCAGGTTAGAATATACTAAAAGAACTGTGTACATGACTGCCCCCTGCTGCCTGGCAGGTGCTGCCAGGCAGCAGGGGGCAGCCCCCCCCCCTGTAGTTAACACATTGGTGGCCAGTGTGGCCGGCCCCCCCCCCTCCCCTGTAGTTAACTCGTTGGTGGCCAGTGGGCCCCCCCCTCCCTCCCCCTCCTAATTAAAATCTCCCCCCTATCATTGGTGGCAGCGGAGTGTACCGATCGGAGTCCCAGTTTAATCGCTGGGGCTCCGATCGGTAACCATGGCAACCAGGACGCTACTGCAGTCCCGGTTGCCATGGTTACTTAGCAATTTCTAGAACCATTATACTTACCTGCGAGCGTCTGCCTCCGGTCGGGAGCTCCTCCTACTGGTAGGTGACAGGTCCGGCCGGGAGCTCCTCCTACTGGTAAGTGACATGACATGTCACTTACCAGTAGGAGGAGCTCTCGGCCGGACCTGTCACTTACCAGTAGGAGGAGCTCCCGACCGGACGCAGACCATCGCAGCTCGCAGGTAAGTATAATGGTTCTACAAATTGCTAAGTAACCATGGCAACCGGGACTGCAGTAGCGTCCTGGTTGCCATGGTTACCGATCGGAGCCCCAGCGATTAAACTGGGACTCCGATCGGTACACTCCGCTGCCACCAATGATAGGGGGGAGATTTTAATTAGGAGGGGGAGGGAGGGGAGAAGGCCCACTGGCCACCAATGAGTTAACTACAGGGGAGGGGGGGGGCCCACTGGCCACCAATGAGTTATCTACAGGGGAGGGGGGGCCCACTGGCCACCAATTAGTTAACTACAGGGGAGGGGGGGGCCGGCTGCACTGGCCACCAATGAGTTAACTACAGGGGAGGGAGGGAGGGGGGGGGCGGCCACACTGGCCACCAATGTGTTAACTACAGGGGGGGGGCAGCCCCCTGCTGCCTGGCAGCACCTTCCAGGCAGCAGGGGGCAGTCATGTACACAGTTCTGTTAGTATATTCTAACCTGAAGCGTCCCCATCACCATGGGAACGCCTCTGTGTTAGAATATACTGTCGGTTCTGAGTTTTCACGAAGTGAAAACTCAGCTATGAAAAAGCTTTTATGCAGACGGATCTTCGGATCCGTCTGTATAAAAACTAGCCTACGGCCACGGATCACGGACACGGATGCCAATCTTGTGTGCATCCGTGTTCTTTCACGGACCCATTGACTTGAATGGGTCCGTGAACCGTTGGCCGTGAAAAAAATCATATTTTTTTCACGGCCAGGAAACACGGATCACGGATGCGGCTGCAAAACGGTGCATTTTCCGATTTTTCCACGGACCCATTGAAAGTCAATGGGTCCGCGAAAAAAAACGGAAAACGGCACAACGGCCACGGGTGCACACAACGGTCGTGTGCAGGAGGCCTTACCTTCATATTGATCCATCTTTGCCCACACTAACCTTGGACCGTTTACTGTGCTGCATGTTTACATTGACCTCGGCCTGTCCCTAAGATTTTGCCTGACCCCTTGGTGCTCTGGATCAGCTGTTAATCATTCAGAGACCGCTCCAGGAGGTAGCAGCCTGGTAGTTTTCCCACAGTGAGGTCCTGATCCCAATGCAGGGTTTAAAGGGTGAATGCCAGGGTAGTGCCAGGATAACACCCCTTAGTAGTAGCCCTAAGCCAAATTTGACACAGTGGTTACACAGATATTGCTGTGATAAAGCCTAGACCTATCAATCAGTGGGAGAGAATGAGTAACTAAGGTTGAAAGGTGGATTTGTGAAGTGGTGTTACGAGGGAATAGGCTTGGTCCTTGGTGCTCTGAGCATCTCATTAGCATAAACATAAAAGCAGTATTTCCTTCAAAGTGACAGATCACATTGCTACAAGACAGGGGACATTGCACTCAGCATGATCAACTCTACCAGGCAGTATATCTGGTTTACTAGGGTTGATCATGCTGATAGATGCTCTTTAAACTTTGTGAGTTAAATGACAGTGGAGCTATATAGGAAGCCTTTCATTTAATACGCTGTATAATCTCATGCAGTAGGTGACCATAAAGGGCTTAACTCCGGGTAAAGTGCATCTTCTGGATTAGGTAATGAAAGTAACTACAATTTGTGTCTATTTTCACTTTTTCTTTACCAGGTATTGTGTAAAATTGTCCACATTTCTGCTACATTTACATCTTTATATTGCAGTTCTTTTTTATTTGATTTTCAATGTAAAATAAAATATGGTAAATGATATATAGCAGGGTGAGAAAGGAGAAAAATAGACACAAATAATTTGGACTTCCTCCTTAGGCCTTGTTCACACACTTCAGTTTTTGATGACTTGTCTTTTAGCTGAAACCAGGATTACATAAAAATATAAAATAAAGTAGAATTAGAAGGGACTCCGTAAAGGCTCTATAATGCAGATCTGATGTGGATGAAGCCTTAGGGTACCTGCACATGATGCGGATTACAGTAAGTGTGTTTTTTCCGTACGGATTCTTGTACCCAAAAACTTAAGTGTAATACAGTACCAGCAAAGGGTATGAGATTAGACAAATCTCATGTAAACCATACTTTTTTCTTGTGCAGAAATTATTCTGACGTACAGATTTAGAAATCCGCAGCAAGTCATTTGTTAGTGCGATTTTATTATTATTTTTTTTGTGTGGATTTCACCCATTTCAATGCAAATGGGGAGGTCTGTGGAAAATTGCGTCAAATTCTGACGAAAAAAAAAGAAATGCAAGTTCACATCACCGTTATTTTTCTGTTCTTCTGAGCGGTCAGAAGATCAGGAAAAACAAAAAAAAGCAGGATTCTGTAAAAAAATTTAAAAAATTGCATTGCATGAGTTATGCACGTTTGGCATCCGTTTGAGCCATTTCTGTCTGAGATCAGTTTTTTTAGATGGGGAAAAAAAGGCCTGCATGCAGCACTTTGTTTTCTGTCAAATAAAAATGGATCTCAGATGGAAATGGCTCAAATGAATGCCAAATGTGCATAACTGAGCAGAGGGTCCTGTTTTTATTTTTACAGGATCCCTTTTTTTTTTTTCAGTTCTTCTGGATTTTGGTACAGATCTGGGGCAGAAAAAGAAATCCTCACGAAAAACTGCATAGATTTTCGGTTTTAAAATATGCACTCAGGTGCAGGTAGCCGAAAGGCGAATTTATGTGTTTTTTTGTGATACTTTATCAGTCCATTCTAGGTGAAAGTAAACAAAAATGGGAAAAACATAACTTTCCTTGCTAATTATGTATATCCTATGGTAAGGTATTGCCAGCAATGCTTAAATCACAGAGATTTTTTGCAAAAGGAAATGACATAGAATATTCCCATATAGGCTGTTAATAGGCGATAAAAATTTGTATGGAATTGTTGCTTTAAACATTTTCTAAGGCATTCCGTCTCTATGTACACCATTGATAGGAGGTGAGCCTGGGAATTCATTCAATCCTGTCTACTCCTTGTATAATGAATAATTATGTATAGCATACATTTCTGTATCACTACCATATGGCAGAGTAGACCATGTCTTTCTTGTAGGATGTGGTGTCATCTATTTAAACAGTTGCACTTGGGAGAAAGTTCAGCGCTCCAAACCTCAACATAATTTAATTTACATCCAGACAAAAAAAGAGGAACCACAGATCATCCCACAACTAAAGGCCAGGTTCATTCATTTCACGATCTTTCTAAGATCTAACCTACCTACAGCACATGAATGTAAAACCTCAAAGAAGTAAGGTTAGTATGCCTATAAACTGCTAATAGCACATAGACCAGTTTTGAAAATTGAGAGGAATACTGAGTGTATGAAGTCTGTTTTTAACCTCCACCCCTTCTCCTCATGAACCCCAGTCTCCTCATGACCTCCTCTCCTACAGAGATTCAGCTGAAGATCTTATCAGCTGTATTCAGAAAAATAATCCCTGACAAGTAGAGCAGAGAGGAGGATAAGGCAGCTCTTTACCTCAGTGTTGTGAAGGAACTTGTCCTCCTGTGAGATTAGGACAGGTTTTGGGTGTACTGATAGGACGGCGGCCATTTTATTTCTCCTAATGATTGCTCCCCAGTTAAAACAAGCCATTATAACTAATGAAAGGTCTTTGAGAATATATTTCTAACAAAGTACTTAAGTATTTTCAGTAATTTTATTTTCTTAATTCCCAGAGAACCCTTTTAAGCAAGACTATCTGTTGTGCTAATAAAAAATAAAAAAAAAGTTAGAGAGCAGACAAGAAGTAGAATACTTGGAGTGACTGAAATTTATATCCAGAAAGCCATAAACTCTTTTTTATAGAAAAAATACATAGAATATTTGTATATAAGTTGTTAATATGTGATAATTTTTTTTTTTATGGTAGAGTCTGTTGGCAATTCTGGGGATGTGACTAGTATTGATCGCAAAAACTATTGTCACTTCGAGAATATAGTGCTCTATCTTCGTAATCACGAATATTCTAGATTTTTTTCTCATCAGTACCCATGATCCCTCATTTCTTCTTGCTTGTGGGCCAATGAGAAGGCTGCAATATCTTTGACTTTAGTAATAGTGTTGATCGTGAATTTTCATATTGCAAATTTTTTTATCGCCAATTTTCCGATTGCCAATTTTCGCAATCAAGAAAATAATGACGAGATCACAAATTCTCGAATTCGCGTATATATGACGAATATTCACCCAGTTATTTGCAAAATATTGCAAATTCGAATATTGCCCCTGCCGCTCATCACTGGATGTGACAATACATATAGCAGATACAGTATGTCTCATTTTCACCACTCTCTCTTTGTATCTAATCCATGTGTTTATTGGTGTGTATTTAAATAGAGAGGGGCATGCGTTTGCTAGAAAACTTATTTTTGTAAAATTTTAAAACGCACAAATTAAATAAATACACTTGTCACACAGATTCCAAAAGTAGTTTGAAATTGCCAAAAATCCAATATACAGTAGAAATCACAAAACATAAATATGGTAATTATGTGTCACAGTGAAGATAATACAGCACACAAAAGATGATGGGATGATGTATAAGTAAGATGAAAAAAAAAACACCACATGTTTCACACCTTTCCGCCTGCACATGACTATATCATATCAATTCTAATTTAAAGGGCTTTGCCAAGTTTTAAGATATAAAAGATATAACTGGCTGATCACTCGGGGTCAAACCACTGGGAATCCCACCGATCATGAGAATGGGGGTCCCATTCCCTCATTCTGAGGGAGTGGCAGGTCTCATGTGCATTGCACTCAATTTATTCTCCATGGGAGTGCTGGAGATATCCGATTACTGTGCTTGGGTATCTCGAGTTCTGCATCACGGTAAATATTCCTCCAAGCCCCCCAGGATCACTCATTTTATCTAACAAGGCAACTGTAACTGAAGGTTTATTTTCCTTTATATAGGAACAACTTATTTCAGGTTTATTGGTTCCTTAAAAGGGGCAAAGAAATTGAATTTGAGCACTAACACATTTTGCTTTATCGAGTGAGAAAACTGACCAAGACTTTCTTTCACTATGAGAGTTTAAATTACTGTGAGAATCTAATGTTTCTCAAACTCTTCAAGATCTCCTGGGAGGCTGTGGCAAGTGGGTTGACAATGCTGTATAAAGGGCATGTAAAGACACTGAAACCTCAAGGAACTTCCCTGCTGCTTGACACAATCTTTCTGAGTTAACAAATTAACATATTAATAGAACGTACTAGAAATGTCTATGAAATGTGTACAGTATTTAGACAGACATACAGTTGCAAGAAAAAGTATGTGAACCCTTTGGAATGATATGGATTTCTGCACAAATTGGTCATAAAATGTGATCTGATCTTCATCTAAGTCACAAAAATAGACAATCACAGTCTGCTTAAACTAATAACACACAAATAATTAAATGTTACCATGTTTTTATTGAACACACCATGTAAATATTCACAAGGCAGGTGGAAAAAGTATGTGAACCCCTAGACTAATGACATCTCCAAGAGCTAATTTGAGTGAGGTGTCAGCTAACTGGAGTCCAATCAATGAGATGAGATTGGAGGTGTTGGTTTCAGCTGTCCTGCCCTATAAAACACACACCAGTTCTGGGTTTGCTTTTCACAAGAAGCATTGCCCGATGTGAATGATGCTTCACACAAAAGATCTCTCAGAAGACCTCTGATTAAGAATTGTTGACTTGCATAAAGCTGGAAAGGGTTATAAAAGTATCTCCAAAAACCTTGCTGTTCATCAGTCCACGGTTAGACAAATTGTCTATAAATGGAGACAGTTCAGCACTGCTGCTACTCTCCCTAGGAGTGGCCATCCTGTAAAGATGACTTCAAGAGCACAGCGCAGACTGCTCAATGAGGTGAAGAAGAATCCTAGAGTGTCAGCTAAAAACTTACAAAAGTCTCTGGCATATGCTAACATCCCTGTTAGCGAATCTACGATACGTAAAACACTAAACGAGAATGGATTTCATGGGAGGATACCACAGAGGAAGCCACTGCTGTCCAAAAAAAACATTGCTGCACGTTTACAGTTTGCACAAGAGCACCTGGATGTTCCACAGCAGTACTGGCAAAATATTCTGTGGACAGATGAAACCAAAGTTGAGTTGTTTGGAATAAACACACAACACTATGGGCCAGATTTATCATTACTCTGACAGCTCACTCCACTTTCACATATGGCTAAAGTCAGGTTTAGCTAAGTCAGATTTATGTTCGGCCCTTTAAGACTGTAATAAATGTGGTTTGACGGTAGCAGTTTATCTGTCAGTAAGCAGCTTTACAAAAGTCGCACATCCTTACGAAAAAGTCGCATGTTCTATTAAAAAGTCTCATAGGATAAGCATGGTCCTCGCTGGAGTGAAATTGCGCATTTTTTTGCGACTTTTTTGTGACTTTTTAAATAGTCCCAATAGTAAATCTGTCTAGAGATTCATTAACATAAGAAAACACGCCCACTTTCAGAAAACTGGTGAGCATAGTACAGAGCAGAAAAAAAAGTCGCAAATTTGTGCGCAGTTTTAGCGTTTGTGCATTTTTTTGCAACTTTTTTACTCCATTATTCTGACTTGAGCTAATGATAAATCTGGCCCTATGTGTGGAGAAAGAGGCACAGCACACCAACATCAAAACCTCATCCCAACTGTGAAGTATGGTGGTGGGGACATCATGGTTTGGGGCTACTTTGCTGTGTCAGGGCCTGGACGGATTGCCATCATTGAAGGAAAAATGAATTCCCAAGTTTATCAAGACATTTTGCAGGGGAACTTAAGGCCATCTGTCCACTAGCTGAAGCTCAACAGAAGATGGGTGTTGCAACAGGACAACGACCCAAAGCAAAGAAGTAAATCAACAACAGAATGGCTTAAACAGAAGAAAATATGCCTTCTGGAGTGGCCCAGTCAGAGTCCTGACCTCAACCCGATTGAGATGCTGTGGCATGACCTCAAGAAAGCGATTCACACCAGACATCCCAAGAATATTGCTGAACTGAAACAGTTCTGTAAAGAGGAATGGTCAAGAATTACTCCTGACCGTTGTGCACGTCTGATCTGCAACTACAGAAAACGTTTGGTTGAAATTATTGCTGTCAAAGGAGGTTCAACCAGTTATTAAATCCAAGGGTTCACATACTTTTTCTTGCAACTGCACTTCAGGTGTGAGAGAGTTTCAGGGGCCCCTTCCTATTAGGTGCCCATACATCTACTCTTGTTCCTCTGACAAGACTCCTCCATACACATACTATAGATGCTCGGCTGAGTATGTCATTTTCTTTGTCAATGGGGATAGAGCAGAAAGCTGCTGCCAGACACCACTGCTGGTGGCTTATCTCCCAGGAGAACAAAATGTTTTGGTGTTGGAATTGATTGTACCCTTTTTCGGGTTCGGCAAGTTTAGCCGACAATAGCATAATTTGGGGGT
The DNA here is from genome assembly GCF_905171765.1 of Bufo bufo. Taxonomy (NCBI): domain Eukaryota; kingdom Metazoa; phylum Chordata; class Amphibia; order Anura; family Bufonidae; genus Bufo; species Bufo bufo. Next base: position 576,589,016 of record NC_053391.1, on the reverse strand, counting down.
CTTTAAGGCTGTATTACACACAGCCCGATGTGGCAAAAGCTTTCCCTCCCGGCAATCACCTGCTCTCTAGAGGAGGAGATCGCTTCTATTACATGCATCGATCTCCTCCGCAGCATGGGGAGGAGGGATCGCTATGCCATCGCTTGTATGATGTATAGTGGTTTGTCGGTGGCAGATTGTGGTGTCTAATAACGATCTATTGCCGGCCAATGATAATTTTTTAACATGTCAAAAGATTTGGGTTGCCCGATGATCGAGTGTTTGCTCGCAGTATTACATTGCCAGATGATCACTAATGAGCGTTCATGCGAATACTTGTTAGCGATTAACTACTAAAAGATTTGGCAGTGTAATACAGGCTTTAGTCAGTAAAGTGGTCTCAGTTTACAGATACACATAGATGTGTATTTTAACATTAGTCAGAAGATTAGCCAAATTGGAGGATTTAATTATCTGTAAAATTACAAGGATCTTATATGTAGGTAAAAAGTACTCCTCACTATCTCTGACGAGTGCCAAAGGAGTTCACTTTCATTCTGGAAATCGGTGGTGATCCTAGATCTAAGACTTCACATGTGACCTTTAATATGTATATATGTTATATCAGAAGACCATTATGTGTCACGGATGGTGTTGCAGAAAGCTGGAACTTATAAATAAACATCCGACTGGCTTGATCACAAACTAAGGAGCATATGGGTGAGCCCTATAAAACCCCTAGAGCTCTCCCTGACTGCTATGCCCATGCAAAGGTCTTTATGGTAGACGATTGCATGCCCACGTACCTTATACTGTGTGACACCTGAAAACCCTATAATAGCGAGGGGACACGACCACCGGCTCCCTGCACTTAATACGGACTGAGTCAGGGTCACCTAGAATCAAGCCAGCAAGGAAACACAAATAAAAGGAAAAGGACTTATCTGAGGAATCAGCAGTAGCAGCCTCCAGCAGTGAACAACTCATCCAGGAAGAAGTATAAACCGCAAAGTGAGGCAGTATGGGAGGGAATATAAAAGGGAGACAATTAGTGTAAATAGGTGACAGCTGGGAGAAGGAAAGGAGATGACAAAGTGAAACCAAAACAAAGAACCTCATGCAAGAGGTAGAGAAGAACGTCTAACAGACCTTCTCACAGAACTGGCGGTGACATTATGATTAGATTTCCCCTATAAATCAATCAAATCTATTCTGGTGTGGGGGAAGTCATGTCTGACTAGACAGTTATCCTGGAGGAGAAATGTTGTATTACATGGCAGCCATTCGTTTGAACCTAATGATCCACTAGAACTGCTCACGAAAGGTGGTCCTGAGCAGATGACTTCCCTCCATGACTTTTTCATTTAGCAACTTTTCCCTACATAGAAATTGATCTGTGTTACAGTAGCTACAATATGTCTCCTAAAGTAAAATGGTTATATAAAAATAATAATGGCAAAAGGTACTGTTTTGTATTGCTTACCTTAGAGAATTTCTTTTCGTGAGCAGAGAAAAATTGAGCTCAAGTAGCTAAAACCAGTAAGTGCAGTAAAATTAAATATTGCTATCAGTATGAGGTCTTTGCTGGTTTATAATGACAAGCCTGCTAAATGGTGACTGAAGGGGTAAAGGTGGTACTCGAAAGGTGATGCACAGTGAGCGAAGTTGTCATAAGGGTGGAGGGCCCAACACTCAACCACAGTTTGTAAAGTTTGCATTTTGGGGCGAGTGTGAAAATGAGGGTTTTTGCAAAGTGCCCTTATTGTGGTAACCATTTTTTTATTTTATTTATGTCCAGCAGTCTCATCTCTACTTATGTTCCTATGATCAGATGATAGCACGGCGTGTTTAAGCTGTGGTTACAGCTGCTATAGGCAAAGCAACATACCTACAAGCAGCTAACTTCTTTCTTCTGACAATCCAGTGGTTTTAATTTTTTTATACAGCACTTTTGTGGCCCCCATGAAATTCATTTAATATCACATAGCCTGCAGATGCATTACAAAATGTATTTTAAAGGGAGCAGGTCACCATGAAAAGAAATGTAATCTACTGGCAGTAAGGTATGGAGCAGAATAAGCTGAACAGACTAATAATTCTGTGGGGAAAGATTCTGTGAAATATGTAATTTAGTCATTAACCCGTTCACGGCATTGTATTTTTAAAGATGGAGCCTGCTTCAGAGCGCACGGGTGCCATCGCTCCCAGGTTTCTGCTTTTTTAAACTCTGTTCAGACATTTACCCCTCAAATAGTACCTCAGATTGTGACCACAGCATTTGAAGTGCTTCCCTACACTGAGTTCAGGGAATCTGTTTGCGGTGGTAGCCTCAGTCCCTCTGAGTCTACCACAGCAATAGTCCATATGGAGCCCTGTCATAGGCAGAGCTCCATAGGAATCTATTGAATGTCCCATTGGCTGCAATGATAATTCAATGCAGTCTATGGAATAATCTAACAATCTTAATATAAAAAAAAAGAAAAAAAAGTTTTAAAGTATAAAAAAAAAATATAAAAAAAAAAATTCTAATTACACCCTTTTTTATCATAATAAAAAAAAACAATCTAAAAAAAATCAAGGTCATCTCAGAACACCGCCGTGAAGGACCATGTGATGAGCGCAGTGACGTCAAAGGTCCTTTTCCTCCCAGGTCCTCAAAGAAGAAAAAAAAAAGAGGACGAGCCAGGCTGCGCGAACAAGTGGATGAGGGGAGTTTAAGTATTATTTTTTAACCCCTCCATACCTAATTTACTTAGCATTCTGTATTAAGAATGCTATTATTTTGCCTTATAACCATGTTATAAGGAAAAATAATAAAGATCGGGTCCCCATCCTGATCATCACCTAGCAACCATGCGTGAAAATCGCACCGCATCCGCACTTGCTTGCGATTTTCACTTCTATGAAAAACGCACAATATTGAGAATGCTGTGAATTTTACGCAACGCACAAATGATGCGTGAAAATCACCGCTCATCTGCACAGCCACATTGAAATGAATGGTCCGGATTAAGTGTGGGTGCAATGCGTTCACCTCACTCATTGCACCCGCACAAAATTCTTGCCCGTGTGAAAGGGGCCTTAGGCTTAGGGGGGAAATATCAGTGCGTCTTATGGGTCGAATACTAATGAGCACTTCCAATATGGAAGCGCTCATTAGTACTCGAGGACCAGGAAATGGTGAATGCAGCGGTCCCCTGGTTCTCTACTCAACAATTCCTAGTCTTCCTCGGCCGCTCGCTGTGCTGTGACTGCTCATAGTGTGAGGATGTTGGCCCACTCTGTGACCTCACATTGTGCAACGTTGGGTCACAGCACAGCATGCGGCAGAAATGACAAGAAGAGCGCGGATGTCAGGAGCGGGAGCAGCGTCCAGAGCAGGAGAGGCAAGTTCATTTTTTTTGTCTGCTCTATGCATGGGGGTCTGATCTGAGGTCTGCTGGGAAGGGGGGGAATCATTCACATTAGTGCTTTGATCTGAGGTCTGAATAGGGGCTCATGAACATTGGGGGTCTGATCTGAGGTCTGAATTGGGGTCTTATTAACATTAGGGGTCTGAGCTGAGGTCCGATTAATATTGTGGGTCGGTTCGTGGCTCTGATCTGAGGAAAAATATTTTTTTCTTATTTTCCTCCTCTGAAACCTAGGTACGTCTTATGGGCAGGTGCGTCTTATAGGGCAAAAATATGGTAAATTATAGTTTTTATGAAATATTTTTCCACAAAACAATATATCAATCTGCTCAGCTCTTCCTGCTCTATAAACATGCTGCCTGCAGATGGTATTGTATTTTTACGCTGACAGGTTCCCTTTTAGGGAGGTTTTCACCAAGACAAACCTCTTTAAATGAGAGCATCTTTAACATTATTTAGTAAAACAAAGCAAGTGGGTGGAATTTCACCTACAAAGTACTGATCACAAGACTAAATTAGACAGGGTTTCCCTCCAAGGTTAGGGAAGTGTGCACAAGTTGGATCCCACTAATTAGAATATTATGGCATATCATACTCATAAGTGATAACACTGAGTACTGGGAATAGCCATTTATGTTTTCTGCACATAGAAATGGGACATACCAGTAAGAAGTGGCAAAATGACTCATCTGCTGACATTTCACCCCTCAAATCAAACGAGCCCTCTTGATACTTCTGATTATACAGTAGAAGGGTATGCCATTGATATATAGCATGGTTTTAATTCAGACCACAATTACCCATCAAAAGGTCAATATAATTTGAGCAATTGCACCAATTAGTTTTGCTTTAATGGGGCATTTTATTTTATCTAATAGGTCCACTAAACAAAGTGGGGATCAAAATTGGTGTAAAGGAAAACTGGCTTAGTTGCCCATAGCAACCAATCAGATTCCACCTTTCATTTTCCAAAGGAGCTCTGAAATCACTCCCCCAGGGATTTCAATTATACAACTGACTTCGCGATAATTAAAGTACGCCTTAGACCTTTCATAATGTAGACCAGTGATTCCCAGCCTTACAACCACTGTGGTTGCCACACAAAAAATTGGTTCTTAGGGAACACCTCTCATTGTCACCTCAAAGAATCATGGTGTTGAGGAAAGTAAATAGTTCTACAACTCTAGGGGTTAACATACAGGTATTTCACAAAATACAGGGATAGACATTCTACATGCAGCTGCACAGGGGTCCTGTAGGTAAGGTGGCCCACTACCACAGAAAAGGGATTATGCAGATTATGTCTTATCTTTATGATAGGCTATGAATATTAGATTGGTGAGAATCCAACTCTCTGAACCCCAGTTGGTAATCCGTTTTAAGAGGCTGCGACAGTTGTGCAAGCTGGTTCTATGTGTACACTGGATTGCAGGCTGGTTCATACTCCGAACGTTGTACGTTTTGTAGTACAGTAGCTCAAGCTTGGACTGGCCCTCAGGGGAACAGGGGAATCCCCTGATGGGCTCCTAAGCAAGAGTGGGCCTCCAGTCCACCACCCTTTGCCCAGGTGGCACATGGCACAACAGACTGACAGCACTACATATGAGTAGGCAGCGTACAGAATCCTATGCATTCATATAAAAAAACTGGGTAGATTATTTAAGAGACTACCAAGTTTATTATCATAGATGCATTGGGTGGAGGAGAAGACTTCTAGGCACAGAGTCGGGCCAGCCAATATCCTCTTTCCCCACGGATATGCATTTTCAAAGTCACTGCAGGGACCCTATAAATCAATAGATAACCGTAATATTTTCACTTGAAATAAAATTTTCATATATGTTGTTGCTGCTGTGGTGATAATCCACAATCACTAATTATTGTGCTTACATACCACTTGTTTAATAAGATTCTGTCCATATCAACCGCTCCTCACAAGAGTTCTTTCTAACTATCTTCTCAAGATGGCCACCAATGCCCTTTCCCCGAGGCTAAGACCTCCCTTCCTAACTACCCAGAATCAATTCTGTTCATCTCGGGAACGCGCAGCCTCACCCCAACCAATCGGCTTTCTCCAGACTTAAACACACCCTCTTCCTCCTGAGTAGTTGATCACAAATTTTTATCGCGAATATCGGCACTATCCCGGTCCGATGGGAGCGCGCACGCAGCATTCGGGACTGCCCACTACTATGCCCTCCGTCTTCTGTATATAGAAGATAGGAGACGGAGGTCACCTAACAACACTGTTTTAGCCGCACCACTGAAATGCCTGGGGGAGGAAAGAACACGCTGCAATTACTAATTCAATACCTATACAAAAGTGTTAACTAGGGAACTAAGGTAAACTTAATCAGACCAATCCAATTACATAAAAACAAAAATAAAAAATATATGACAGTTACCCTTTAAGCTTCCTGCTGCCTCCTACCACTGTGTGAGCAGGCAGTATATGCTGGTAGCTGTACAGCGGGCCCCCCACAATGAATTTTACTGGTGGGCCTTAGTATGACACTATAGTAGTTGTTCTGTGTACTGCAGTTTAAATACAAAAAAAACTATCATATTGCACACTAGCCCTTTTTTAGTATATAATTGAAAAGATAATTGGTTCTAATATTTAATTGTTTAGGTGAGCGGTCCTCCAAAAAAAAAAAAGCTAAAATATTGTTTAAACTACTATCAGATCTACTACCCCTTCACATGATGTATGTTTAGAATGCCCGTAATTGTGTGTCTTATGATTGTATCTCCCCATCACTGGTTTTGGTAACACAGTTTTACAAAGTGCTGATTTCTTTTTAAGTTAATTCATTTTTGAAAATTTGCTTATGATACTGTTATCAATTTCTGAATGGCACACAGGCATCTGAACGTGGATCTGATCACGAAACTGAAAAAAATACTTTAACCGTATGCCACAGATATCTACAGTTTGAGGTTTCTGCAAAATGCCAAGCACGAGATATATTTACAGTTGAAAGATAAGAGCACAACATACAGAATTTTTGATTTCCAAATAAATTTTTTGTGGACAAGAATAGGCATTTCTACAATGGGCCGCCCGTTCTGTTTCGCAAATTGTGGAAGGCACACCGGCGGCTTCCATTTTTTGAGGATCCGCGGTTTGCAGGCCGCAAAAAAACGAAACGGCCGTGTGCATGAGGCCTAAATCAGGTCAGAAAACCGCGCCTAAATATTGAGCACTTATGCAATTTACGTCACAAAATTAATTAAACTAAACTTGAAAGGATGGGTGCCAAGTCCAGATTGATAGGTGTTGAGGTGGCACACCAGGTCCCTGGAGCCTGATGGGGCACAAAGGCCCGTCTGCCATATAAGAGGACACCAGCATGGTAGGTAGGGCCCTGTTACAGAATTTGCATTGGGGCCCAGGAGCTTTAAATTACACCTCTGTATATGATCATCATTCAAAGATTTATATAAAACATAGTTTTTAATTTTACTTTCTTACCAAAAATATACAAAAGTTAACATGTCTGATTATACAAAAAAAAATATAACACCCATTCAAAGAGGTATTTAAATAAATAGGCCAAATATATTTAATTTTGTAGCAAGTGAATCAATTCAGGAAGAAGTATGCAAAGAAAATCCAAACCTCCACTACTTGGTATGTATGGTACATAGAGGATTATGAAAAAAAAAAAAAAAAAAAGAAGGCGTTTGAAGTTCCTGTCTTGAGTCATTCTTGCCACATCTGAAAGCCACCTCCACAACACAAATGCTGTTTAGATAAAACTATTTTCATTTTTTTCTGCATTGGTCAAAGCTCTAGTAATATGCAGAAATCTAGCACTGCTATTTGCCATAACTTTTCTAAAACATGACTCACTGCATATATCACTGTCTCATTTAACATTTTCTACTCCTGTTTTAGGACTCTTCCACACGACCGTATGGCTTTTTCAGTGTTTTGCGGTCTGTATTTCACAGATCCGTTGTTCCGTTTTTTGGTTCCGTTGTGTTTCTGTTCTGTTTTTCCGTATGGCATATACAGTAATTACATAGAAAAAAATTGGGCTGGGCATAACATTTTCAATAGATGGTTCAGCAAAAACGGAACGGAAACGGAAGACATACGGATGCATTTCTGTATGTGTTCTGTTTTTTTTGCTGACCCATTGACTTGAATGGAGCCACGGAACGTGATTTGCGGGCAATAAAAGAACATGTTCTATCTTTCAATGGAATGGAAAAACAGAAATACGGGAACGGAATGCATACGGAGTACATTCCATTTTTTTTTTCAGATTAGCGTGATTTTGCATATTCTGCAAGCAAGTGCGGATGCGGTGCGACTTTCCTGCATGGCTTCTAGGAGATGAAAAAGTCAATTTACTGTAATATTTTCACATGGTTATAAGGGAAAAATAATAGCATTCTTAATACAGAATGCATAGTAAAATGTCTATTGAGGGGTTAAAAATAAATAAAATAATTAACTCCCCTTATCCACTTGATCGTGCAGTCGGCATGGTCTTTCAGGACCGGCAAAAGGACCTTTGATGACGTAATCGCGCTCACCACGTGGTGAGCGCGGTGACATCAGTGCAGGTCCTGCTGAATAAAGATAGAAGATTTCTATCTTCATTCAGCAGGACCTGCGCTGACGTCACCGGTTACGTCTTCAAAGGTCCTTTGGCAGGTCCGAAAAGAAGAAGATGCCGGCTGCGCGTACAACAGGATGAGGGGAGTTAATTTTTTTTATTTTTTAACCCCTAAAGCCACATCTTAGTTAGCATTATTTATTAAGAATGCTATTATTTTCCCTTATAACCATGTTATAAGGGAAAATAATAAAATATACAGAAAACCTAACCCAATCCCGTACTTCAGTGAAGAAGTTCGGGTTTGGGTCTGGGTACCACAGTCAGTTTTTTTATCACGCGCGTGCAAAACGCATTGCCCCCACGCGATAAAAACTGAACATCGGAACGCAATCGCAGTCAAAACTGACTATAATTGCGTGCCTACTCACACGAATTTCCCTGATCGCAGATGCAACGCATCTAGACCTAATCCAGACACGCTCGTCCTTAGGTGTAGAAAATAATCGAAATCTATGCCAGCAATGTCCTTAAGGCCTCATGCACACGACCGTTTTTGTTTGCGGTCCACAAAAACGGGTTCCGTTTTTCCGTGACCGTTTTTTCGTCCGTGAGTCTTCCTCAATTTTTGGAGGATCCACGGACATGAAAAAAAAAGTCGTTTTAGTGTCCGCCTGGCTGTGCGGAGCCAAACGAATCCGTCGTGACTTACAATGCAAGTCATTATGGACGGATCCGTTTGACGTTGACACAATATGGTGCAATTGCAAACGGATCCGTCCCCCATTGACTTTTAATGTAAAGTCAGGAGTTAATATACCATCGGATCAGAGTTATGTTAGATGAGTTACATCGTGAAACTCAGATCCGACAGTATATTCTAACACAGAGGCGTTCCCATAGTGATGGGGATGCTTCAAGTTAGAATATACTACGAACTGTGTACATGACTGCCCCCTGCTGCCTGGCAGCACCCGATCTCTTACAGGGGACTGTGATCAGCACAATTAACCCCTCAGGTGCCGCACCTGAAGGGGTTAATTGTGCGTATCATAGCCCCCCTGTAAGAGATCAGGGGCTGCCAGGCAGCAGGGGGCACACCCCCCTCCCTCCCCAGTTTTAATATCATTGGTGGCCAGTGTGCGCACCTGAGGGGTTAATTATGCGGATCACAGCCCCCTGTAAGAGATCGGGTGCTGCCAGGCAGCAGGGGGCAGTCATGTACACAGTTCGTAGTATATTCTAACTAGAAGCGTCCCTATCACTATGGGAACGCCTCTGTGTTAGAATATACTGTCGGATATGAGTTTCTCACGAGGTGAAAACTCATCTCTGAAAAAGCTTTTATGCAGACGGATCTTCGGATCCGTCTGTATGAAAGTAACCTACGGCCACGGATCACGGACGCGGATGCCAATCTTGTGTGCATCCGTGTTCTTTCACGGACCCATTGACTTGAATGGGTCCATGAACCGTTGTCCGTCAAAAAAATAGGACAGGTCATTTTTTTTGATGGACAGGAAACACGGATCACGGATGCGGCTGAAAAACGGTGCATTTTTCGATTTTTCCATTGACCCATTGAAAGTCAATGGGTCCGCGAAAAAAAAATGGAAAACGGCACAATGGCCACGGATGCACACAATGGTCGTGTGCATGAGGCCTAAAGGAGTTATCCAATACTATTAGGGATGAGCAAACTTCACATTTTGAAATTCGTGTTCGGGTTGGGGTATATGCTGAATTGTGTTATGGATTCCATTACCACGGACAATAATGCAATTCCATGACAGAATGCCTTGAAGTCTATAGCCTGCATAACGGATCTGTCCGGTTTCCTTTATGCAGGAGAGGACTCCAGCAAGACGAAAACTGGACGGATCATTATTGCTGGACATAGACTTCTATTATAACGGACCCATTCAAGTGAATGAGTCCACATCAGTCATACCGTGCGCACACAGCTATTTGCAGGCCGCAATACAGGCACCGGCTGACAATGGCCATGTGCATGAGCCCTAAATGAGTACATACACTCGCCACACACACACACACACACACACACACACACACCTGAAAAATGCCAAGATGGCCTCATGCGCACAGCCATTGGCTGGCCATGCCCGTATTGCGGCCCACAAACAGTCATTCACTTGAATGGGTCCACAATCCAGAAGGTGCGTTGCGGAATGGAGGCACGGAACCCCTTCCGTGGGGTCTCTCTCTGTGCCTCAGCACTGCAAAAAGAATAAAACGTGTTCTATTTTTTGCGGTGCAGACGGATCACAGACCAATTCAAGTTGAATGGGTCTGGATCCATCTGGGGCAACCGCATGGATGTTGCCCGTGCATTGGGAAACGCAAATTGTGATCCCCAATGCACAGAACGGCCGAGCAATGGCCGTGTGCATGAGGCCTAAAAAAATTAATTAAAAATATGCTACCTAAAAAACAAACATTGCAATAACAAAAAACTCCTGTGTGTCCTGCATTTTTTATTTCCCACAGACCTTCAGCAAACATCTTAAGCTTGATTTTTACCCCCAAAAATGCTGCAACACCAATTAAAAAAAAAATATCAAAAAAACTATGGGGGGGGGGGGGATTTATTAAGCCTTGCACTCCAGAGTGCTGGTGTCAAACACCCACAAAATAGGGCTTTGTGACTTTTTGGGGTTATTTTTTAAAAGTTGCAAAAAGTCACAAACTCACTCCAGTAGGGATGTAGTTCAGAAAACTGGAGTAGCATTTCTAGACAATAGGGTACACACAAATTTATCAGTTCACACAACATGCATCATTTGTTAAATATGGTGCAAAGTTGTCCAATGCAGATTTTAGGAAAACTGGAGGAGATTTATCATAACTAGTGTTGGGCGCGAATATTCGAATCGCAAGTATCGGCACTTCGAGAAGTCGCGAATATTTAGAATATAGTGCTATATATTCGTATTGGCGAATATTCTAGATTTTTTTAACCTGAACCCATGATCCCTCCCTGCTTCTTGCTTGTGGGCCAATGAGAAGGCTGCAATGTCTTTGTCTGAGCTTAGCAACATCCCTAGCAACCAATAGGAAAGTTGCCTACCCCTTACTATATAAGAACCTCCCCAGCAGCCATTGTATGCAGTATTTGCAGTTCTGAGAGAGACAGCGGTGTCATTGCTGTGCTCTGTGCTTTACTGTGTCATTACATTAGATAGTTAGTTAGCTTATATATCTATAGCTAGCTGAAGGACCCGGCTTTGTGTGTGTCGTTAAAAGATATCAACACTATCAACTATAACAGTGACATCTACAGCACCCCGTCCCCAAAACAGTGACCTCCACAGCCCCCACACAGTGCCCTGTCCCTTAAAATTGCACCTCTACAGAAGCCCACCCCCTTAACTTTGACCTTTACAGCAGCCTTCCCCTTTAACAGTGACTTTCGCAGCATACCACCCCCTTGACAGTGACCTCCACAGGGGCCTGCCCCCTTAACAGTGGCCTTTACTGGATCGGGGGCGTGTCCTTTTGAACAGCTCACTCTAAGGCCCCTTTCACATGGGCGAGTTTTCCGCGCGGGTACAATGCGTGAGTTGAACGCATTGCACCCGCACTGAATCCTGACCCATTCATTTCTATGGGGCTGTGCACATGAGCGGTGATTTTCACGCATCACTGGTGCGTTGCGTGAAAATCGCAGCATGATCTATATTCTGCATTTTTCATGCAACGCAGGCCCCATAGAAGTGAATGGGGCCGCGTGAAAATCGCAAGCAAGTGCGGATGCGGTGCGATTTTCACGCATGGTTGCTAGGTGACGATCGGGCTGGGGACCCGATCTGTATTATTTTCCCTTATAACATGGTTATAAGGGAAAATAATATCATTCTGAATACAGAATGCAAAGTAAAATAGTGATGGAGGGGTTAAAAAAAAAAAAATTAACTCACCGAGTCCACTTGATCGCGTAGTTGCAGCTCTCTGTCTTCTTCTGTAATGTTGAGCTGCCGGCTAAGGACCTGTGGTGACGTCACATCACATGATCCAATCACATGGTCCTTCACCATGGTGATGAACCATGTGATTGGACCATGTAATGAGCACAGTGACGTCATCAAAAGGTCCTAATCCTGTGCACAGCAAAGAAGACAGAAGAGAAGCCGTGCTGCGCGATCAAGTGGATGAAGGTGAGTTTAATTTTTTTAACCCCTCCAGCCTTATTGTACTATGCATTTTGTATTAAGAATGCCATTATTTTCCCTTATAACCAGGTTATAAGGGAAAATATTAAAATCTACAGAATACCTAACCCAAACTCGAACTTCTGTGAAGAAGTTTGGGTTTGGGTACCAAACATGCAGATTTTTCTCACGAACGTGCAAAACGCATTACAATGTTTTGCACTCGAGCGGAAAAAATCACGCATTTTCCCGCAACACACCCGCATCTTATCCGGGCAAAAAACATGACGCCCGTGTGAAAGAGGCCTAAGACAGCAGCACTATACTGTCTGAGTGTGAACTGCAGGAAGAAAGTCACCGTCCCTCCCACCCCTGCAGCTGACAGAAGTTGATTTTTACCTTCATTTTTTTCCAATCCCTGTCAGCTTAGGAGTGGGAGAGGGCATGGCCTAACCAGATCAGGGGCGTGGCTTAGCAGGACCTGGGGGCAGGGTTTTAAGTCTTTTGAGGGTGGACACATTGTGGCAAGGGGCGTGTCTGGGCTCCTTCCTGCAAGAATGATGCCCCTCTGGGCACCTTACTGGCTCATTTGCATACCAAATAAACTGGATTTTCAGAGGATAAAAACATCTATTGCTGGAAAAAAGGCACATCTTGAAATAAGGTACTAAGTGCTATTAGGCTTTACTTCAATAGCAATTATCCTGGTGACAGATTTCCTTTAAAGCTCTCCTACAGCAGTGAAGATAAATGGCTGGCTGGGTTGTTATGAAAACCTGGAGTAAAACTGTATGTGGGGGCTAATGGCCTGCGAGCTTCTATTGGCTGATAAGGGTCATGTGACCAAGCTTCTATTGTAGGGGTGGCCAACCCGTGGCTCTTGAGCAGCATGCGGCACTTTGCTTCTTTAAGGCCCCTTTCACACGGGCGTTGCGGGAAAATGTGCGGGTGCGTTGCGGGAACCCCCGCGATTTTTCCGCGCGAGTGCAAAACATTGTAATGCATTTTGCACTCGCGTGAGAAAAATCACGCATGTTTGGTACCCAAACCCGAACTTCTTCACAGAAGTTCGGGCTTGGGTTAGGTGTTGTGTAGATGTTATTATTTTCCCTTATAACATGGTTATAAGGGAAAATAATAGCATTCTGAATACAGAATGCTTAGTAGGTGATCAATTGAGGGTTAAAAAATAAATAAAAAATTAACTCACCTTCTCCTCTTGTTCGCGTAGTTCCCGGTCTCTTCTTTACTTCTTAAAAGATGAATACCGGCTAGGACCTGTGGTGACGTCAGATCACATGCTCCAATCACATGGTACATCACCGTGGTGATGGACCATGTGATTGGAGCATGTGATCTGACGTCACCACAGGTCCTAGCCGGTATTTTCATCTTTTAAGAAGTAAAGAAGAGACCGGGAACTACGCGAACAAGAGGAGAAGGTGAGTTAATTTATTTTATTTTTTTTAACCCTCAATTGATCACCTACTAAGCATTCTGTATTCAGAATGCTATTACTTTCCCTTATAACCATGTAAGGGAAAATAATACAGTGAATAGACGGATGCGGATGCTTGCGATTTTTAAGCAACCCCATTCACTTCTATGGGGCCTGCGTTGCGTGAAAAACGCAGAATATAGAGCATGCTGCGATTTTCACGCAACGCATAAGTGATGCGTGAAAATCACCGCTCATGTGAACAGCCCCATAGAAATGAATAGGTCGGTATTCAGTGCGAGTGCAATGCGTTCACCTCACGCATCGCATCCGTGCGGAATACTCGCCCGTGTGAAAGGGGCCTAAGTGTGGCTCTAGTTGTGGAGCCAGGAAGCATTCAGGCCGGCTCACTCTCCACCCCATGCTCAGATCTCTTTTCCTGATTGGGCACTGTTGCTACTTTGCAGCTCCAGCTCACTCTTCACTACGTCCTGATGCACAAAGTGTGAGAACATAGTACGTGGCGACACACACTATGAGCTGACGTTATGCTCATCAGGTCACAGTGGAGAGCGTGTCAGACCCAGTGCCTGATCAGGAGAGGGAAGAGATATATATTTTTTTTAATTATAGAACTGAGCATGGGGCTCTGATCTGAGCTTGGGAGGTTCTGATCTTAGCATTGGGGGGGGGGGGGGGGGGTCCTGATCTGGGCAATGGTGGTCTGATCTGAGCATGGGGGGGGGGATCTGAGCATGGGGGTTCATATTTGAGCATGGGGGCAGTTCTGAGCATGGGGGTCTTGTTTTAGCATGGGTTGGTCAGGTCTGAGCATAGGGGTTCAGATTTGAGCATGGGGCAGATCTGAGCATGGGGGGGATCTGAGCATGGGGTGAGGGATCTGAGCACTGAGGGTCTGACACTGGGAGTCTGATTTGTGTTGTCTGATCCGAGTATTGGGGGTCTTATTTGGAGATCTTATTTTAGGTCAGATGAGGATTGGGGAACTGATTTAGGAGTCTGATCTAAGGTCTGATGAAAAATATATTTTTTCTTTTTTTCTCGGCTAATGAAAAATAAGAAAAAAATATTTTTATCAGACCTCAGATCAGATGAAAAAATTTTTTTTTCTTTGTTAAAACCTAGGTGCATCAAACGTTTTTTTTTTTTTTTGGGCTCTGTGTCTGTAAGGTTGGCCACCCCTGTTCTATTGGCTAATGCACTTTAAAAAAAAGAAAATCTCAGGAATGGTACGTCCTAGAGAGCTGAGAACTTGATGTACCTGTGTGCCAAATTTCGTGATTGTAAATGCGACAGTGCAGATTCCATTAGCGGACATACATACATACACTCAGCTTTATATATTAGAATACAGATAGTTAGTGGGAGATAGTCAGTGTAGGTTAGATCCTGATATAGTGTAGCTGATAGGTAGAGATGAGCGAACTTCTGTTTTAAGTTCGGCGTCTAACGTTCGGCTTCCGGTTAGCGGAGGATCCCGATATGGATTCCGAATTCCGTTGTGGTCCGTGGTAGCGGAATCAATAATGGTCATTATTGATTCCGCTACCACGGACCACAACGGAATTCGGAATCCATATCAGGATCCTCCGCTAACCGGAAGCCGAACTTAAAACAGAAGTTCGCTCAGCTCTACTGATAGGTTCTGCTGTCCATACATACATGCTACATACATAGTGCTGTGATGTCACAAGTTCACAACAATACATAGTGCACCAATCAGTAATATGCAGTCAGACCTTCTAAAATGTGAAGTTTCACATATTGCGCCAAAATATTCACATCATTAGTGCCGATTAGCGCAATCGCGAATATATTGGAGCACTCTATCTGCATATAAAGCTATTAAAATGTTCTGCCAACCACTTTCTCCAGTTTTAGGAAACTTCTAGCAGCTTGGAAAATGTAGCAAAAGTGACCAGCGCCTGTATTGCGCGCGCATTACGCAAATATTACATTGCCGATTTTCGCAATCAAGAAAATAATCACGAATTCCCGAATATATGACGAATACGCTACAAAATATTCGCAAAATATTGCGAATTCGAATATTGCCCCTGCCCTTCATCACTAATCATAACTGGTGTAAAGGAAAACTGGTTTAGTTGCCTATAGCAACCAATCAGATTCCACCTTTCATTTTCTAAAGGAGCTCTGATAAATAAAAAGTAGAATCTGATTGGTTGCTATGGGCAACTAAGACAGTTTTTCTTTCCAGTTTTAATAAATTTCCCCCACTGACTTCAAATATTACCACCATAATAAATTCACCCCCTTTGGGCTCAAGCACTCAGCAGTTACTTTTTTGTGATCCGCAAAACACAGATACCGGCTGTGTGTTCCTCATTTTCTGGAACGGAATGTCCTGCCCTCTATAGAACTGTCCTATCCTGGTCCATAATATGGACAAGAATAGGACATTTATATTTATTTTTTTTGCAGGGCAGCGGAATAGACATGGACAGCACACGGGTGTGCGGTCGCCATATTTTGCGGCCCCATTGAAGAAAATACGCTCGTGCATGAGCCCTATGTGTGAAACCAACTTTATTTATATACGGTCTATGGAGGGTACGGCCACAAAATATTTTTGGGACATGTGACCCGTTGTACATATTTCCCGCAGCTGCAGTCATTTCAGGGGAGCAGCAGGGCCCCCGTTCTCATGATCGGTGGGAGTCCCAGAGGTAGGACCCCCACCGATCTGATAGTTATTCCCCATCCTGTATATGGGGGATAGCTTTTACCTACAGGAATACCCCTTTAACGTCCACTTTACAAACTGCTCTGGAAAAAGGTGCACTGTGAATAATTGCTGTTGGCCACAAGGCCAATTTACCTGGTAGGTTTGATAGCTGAGGCTCACTGTGTGCAAATAAACAGCATGTTCCCTAGTCCCTTAAAGCGAATCTGTCAGCAGTTTTATGGTGTCCTAACTAAGGGACGCTGGGTCACCTTCTTTAATTGATCCAGCCGTTTTGTCAAAATCTTGTATTGAACTGCTCCAGTGCATAAGGATGAGTCCTGAAAAGCTCCTGGCTTTCCCTGCCCACCTGCTGCTGATTTCATATGGAAAGACCTGTCAATCACAGGCAGGTGGGCAGGGAGGTGCTGGAGCTATTAGGATTTACAAGTGAGGGCAGTAGAAAACTGGTGACAGGTCCCTTTAACAACCGCCCACCGTCTCTTGATAGAGGGCAGTGCAGGCCCTAGTCTGCATTAATGCTTCTGCAATCTAGCAGGAGAAGGTCGACTGTCAGACATTTGGGGACTAGAAGGAGAAGACTCCTTCTTATAATTACTGTAACTTGGGGTCCAATGTAGTGTTTTGTGGATCCACAAAACACGGATACCGGCCGCGCGTGTTCCGCATTTTGCAGACAGCACTATGATAGAAATGACTATTCTTGTCTGCGATTGCGGATAAGACTAGAGCACGCTCTATCTTTTTTGCGGGGGTCAAGGAATGGAACTATGGTAGCGGACATTCAAATGGTCATCTGAATGAGCCCTAACAGTGGAAAACTGCAAAATATAAGATACATGATAAAGTATAAACAGAGCCCAGAAGTCTTTTTTGATACCTTGGTGGACACACTGAGGGTCATTTATTATAGTGGTTTGCACCTGTTTTTTGACAATTTTTTATTTTTTTTGCCTGGACAGACTAATTGTTTTAGCCACATTTACAAATCATGCCGCGTCGGTTTTGGAGTCTTTTTAGACTTGTATACTTTCATGGTGTGGGTGGGGCTAGTTGTGTGGTGTTTTTTTTTTTTTTTTTTTGAGTATGAATGTGTCGAAAAAGGAATCTTATCTTTACTCCACTCCAGGGGTGGAGCAGTTCAATGTTTCCCCTCCCCCCCCCCCCCTATATAGCTAAGCAACATTAAAACAGGGTACATACTTTCCTCTAAAAAAAAACACAAACACGAGACATGCAAAAAGAAAATAAAAAACACCATTTAAAAGGATGGGTGCAAAAAGGCCTCAAACTCTTAAGAAAAACATTACAAAAACGGTGATAAAATCCGGCACTTTTCTGAGGCCCAAGACTGTGTATGAAGGAGCCATTGCCTGCGTCTCGGTGGCATGTACTACACTCTGCTGACAAATGTTATTCTTATCACAAGAGGACATTATCAACCATTGTAGACATCACCTGAGTTCCAACATCTGACAATGAAACCACAATAATGTTGTGTCAACAGGAAATAAACGAGTAGCACTTAGTCAGCAGTAGTGGTGTCCTAGATCGTGCAGGCCTGGATTAGCTATATTCGTGGAGGAATGGCTTGGGCAAAGTGTACTGGTTGGTAGGGTCACTATTGGCTTTCTTACCTTTCCAGCAGGCTTCATCCTTCCAAATATGTTGTGCACCAGGAACACTGGTTCTAAATAGTTCAGGTGTCTGCACTTTGAAGATGCCTTGAATGATAGAGGACCCGTACTTTATCTTATTTCCTGCATTATGCTGACACCTTGGTTTGTATGATCTGGGCTTTTTACTTTGAAAAGTATGCCCTGTAATATAGCTATGAACCACAAGTCACTGGTGTATATGCTGATGAACATTAAAGGGAACCTGTCATCACCTTTATGCTGCCCATACTAACGGCAGCATAAAGTAGAGACAGGTGAGCTGATTTCAGCGGTCTGTCATTTCTAAGTTAAAAGCAAGTGGTTGCCAAGAACCAACATCACAATCATTGTAGATTAGGCCTGGAAAAGGGTCAAATCTACATGAGAAGAGTCATGGTTAGGCCTCTTGCACACAGTTGTTGCGCTCCCATGGCCGCATACGGCGGTTCCGCAATACACGAGGCACTGGCTGTGTGCATTCCACATCATGGATGCGGACCCATTCACTTGGTGCGGTGCAGAACGGAAGCACCGCACTATGGAGTGCTTCCGTGGGGTTCCGATCCGTGCTTCTGTTACTCCAAAAAATAGAACTTGTTCTATCTTTTTGCGGAAAGCACGGATCACGGACCCACCTAGTTTCCTCCCTTTCTCTCTAGGAGAGAACTACCAATCATCAGCAGATGGGGGGGGGGAGAGCAGGAGATTATGAATAACCATGACTCTCCTCAGGTAGATTTGACTCTCTTCAAGGCCTCGGCTGCAATGATTATGATGCTGGTTCTCAGCAACCACTTCCATTTAGCTCATGAGTGACACACCGCTGACATCAGCATTTACCGTATGTCACTATTTTATGCTGCCCTCAGTGAGGACAGGTTCCCTTTAAAATTGATGTAACTGTGTAAATCCAGAGGGGATATTAAAATGATAGCACAGAAATGTCTGCTCTTTGGGGGAGATTTATGAAGACTGGTGTAAAGTAGAACTAGCTTAGTTACCCATAGCAGCCAATCAGATTCCAGCTTTCATTTTTTAGAGTTCATTTTGAAAATGAAAGGTGGAATTTGATTGGTTGCTTTGGGCAACTAAGCCAGTTTTCTTTTACACCATTTTTTTTTTTATAAATCTACCCCTTCATATGGCATTAGGGGTAACCCAGTACATAATGGGGCACATTTACTAATGGACTTGTCCGCTTCAGCTCCAGCAAATTTACTTACATTTGCACCTAGAAACAGGTGCAAATGTTAGCTAAAAACGATGCTAGTCAGGGGCTGGCATAGTTTTTACTCCAGGGGCACAGACTGCCACAGATGCACTGGATTTTTGATGAGGTGTACAGACGTATCTAGTGGCGTAAATAGCCGGTCTTAGTAAATGTGCCCCAACGCATGTACATTTCCAAATGAATTAAAGTGAACCAACGGTAGTTCAGAACATTTTATACATCTCTGTAGATATAAAGCAGTTGTTCACCTCTGAGCACCAGTTTACAGTTTCTATATAGATAAAGGGGGTAATTTATTAATATCGGCGTTTTAGATGCTGGTCTTAACACCCCTTTAGCTGGCGGTGGATGCGCAAAATTAGGCGCCGGCCTCTACATAACTTCAGCGTATCCACCGCCGGTCTAAATCTACGCCAGCAAGGGAGGAATTTAGACCATTTTCTACCCCTAAGGGCTCATGCATACGACCATATGTATTTTGCGGTCCGCAAAAAACGGATCCGCAAAGAATACGGATGACATCTGTGCGCATTCTCTATTTTGCGGAATGGAACAGCTGGCCCTTCATAGAACAGTACTATCCTTGCCCGTAATGCGGACAATAATAGGACATGTTCTATTTTTTTGCGGAACGAAAATACGAACATGCGGAAACGGAATTCACACGGAGTACCTTCCGTTTTTTTTGCGTACCCATTGAAATGAATGGTTCTGCATACGGTGATAAAAAAAAAAAGGGAACAAACACGGAAAGAAAATACGTTTGTGTGCAAAAGGCCTAAAACAGGTGTAAAAAAGGATAAATGAGACGGACCTGCCGGGCCGCCCCCTTCCTCAAGCCACAACCCCTGTTTTATACCTGGCGTGAGAGGGGAAAAGTCGCAGATTGCTGCACAAATAACCTTTGCACCACAATCTGCAAAAGATGTACACCAAAAAGTGGTGTATATCTGTTAGTAAATGACCCCCAAAATAAAAAAAAAAGTGAGTAGCTTTGTTAATATACTGTTGCAGATTTAGGGGTCATGCACACAAATTATTTTTCTGTCCGCATCCAATCGACATTTTTTTCAGATAGATATGGACCCATTCCCTTCAATGGAGCCGCAAAAGCATGGACAGCACTCAGTGTCCGTTCCGTGACATCTGCAAAAAAAATACAGAACATTACGGAAAAGGATAGGACTGTGCTATTATAGCCCAGAGATTCCGTTCTGCAAAATGTAGAATATTCACGGCCGGTATCTGTGTTTTGCAGATCCGCATTTGCAGCCTGCTTTTTTTTTTTGTGGACCATATGCGGAACCATTCATTACTTTGTCTGCCTTCCGGACAAGGATAGTACTGTTCTATTAGGGGCCAGCTGTTCCGTTACGCAAAATACGGAATGCACACAGACATCATCCGTATTTTTTGTGATCCGTGTTTTGAGCACTGCAAAATACATACAGTCGTGTGCATGAGCCCTTACTAAGACTTATTTCACATGAGTGATACAGAACGAGTCAGGTTCTGTTCAGGGAAAAACTGATGGGAGCACATTTACTAAAGTGTTTTTAGTCTAAAAACTGCTGTTTTAGACGATCTTATTTTTTTTGTTACCTTTACTACCGAAATTGCGCTGCCTTGTTCCACTATATTGATCGTTTAGACTAATTCAGAAGTTGTCTAACTTTTGCATCTTTTTTCCAAACTATTTATGTCGTTGTGCCTTTTTAGTGTCTGAATTTGCTGCAAAAACAGTCTAATTTCTACTCTACTCCAGGGCTCGCGTACTTTTCTTCATCTGTTTTTAGTGGTAAAGTTAAAATTTTTTGCATTAAAAATCGCAGTTTCCTGCAAACATGCGACTTTTTTCATGTGCAAATAAATTAGACCAGTCTAGGTGAATATGAAACTGTCCTACTGAAAAAAAATCACCAGAGGTTAGACTAATAGCAATACACCTAATCTAATTAATCAACTGCTATGGGACTTTTAATAAATACTTAAAAAAAAAAAAAAAAGACAGACAAATGAAATACACCTGTCTAATTATATGGCCAAAAACAGACGAGCTTGATAAATGTACCCCATTGTTTCACATGTAAGTTTAATCAGGGGGGTGCCCAGGCGGGGGTGTCTGACTGGGGGGTCTGGAGGTCTGACTGGGGGGGGCTGGAGGTCTGACCTGGGGGGGTCTGGAGGTCTGACCTGGGGGGGTCTGGAGGTCTGACCTGGGGCGGTCTGGAGGTCTGACCTGGGGCGGTCTGGAGGTCTGACCTGGGGCGGTCTGGAGGTCTGACCTGGGGCGGTCTGGAGGTCTGACCTGGGGCGGTCTGGAGGTCTGACCTGGGGCGGTCTGGAGGTCTGACCTGGGCGAGTCTGGAGGTCTGACTGGGGGGGTCTGGAGGTCTGACTGGGGGTCTGGAGATATGACTGGGGGTCTGGGGTGGTCTAATGGGGGTCTGGAGGTCTGACTGAGGGGTCTGGAGGTCTAATGGGTCAGATATGGGAGTCTGGAGGTCTAATGGGGGGTCTGGAAGTCTGATATAGGGGTTTGGTCTGGAGGTCTGATATGTGGGTCTGGAGGTCTGATATGGGGGTCTGGAGGTCTAATGGGGGTCTTATATGGGGGTCTTATCTGAGGTCTTATATTGGGCTGGGTTCTTAAATGGAGGTCTAATGGGGGGGTCTGATCTGAGGTTTAAAACTGGGGTCTTATATGGGGTCTGACATAGAGGTCTAAAGGGGTTTTGGTATTGGGGGTGGCAGGATGGGGTGTTGAGAAGGTGGGAGGATGATGGAAAAGTAGATAAATAAGATGTCTGTTTGTTAATCTCTGCAGAGACGAGGCGCGTCTGAAAGAAGTCACCAGAGAAGAAGAGGAAAGAGAATATCTACATCAGAGAAGAGAAGTCACTGGATGTAAGAGGTACATAATACAGTATGTGGGAATGTATTATCCTGTATGTTCTGTAGCGCTGTATGTAATGTTTTCCAAGTATGTCTTTAAAGGGGTTGTCCTCTTTTTTTTTTGTATGAGTACCGCCTTCTCTGCTCTGTTTACCTGCTAATCACTGCAAATGCTACGGCGTGCAGGTGAACAGAACAGAGAAAGCAGCTCTCATATGAGCGCTGCCCTCTCTTCAAACAGCTGAGGGCTGGGGGCACAGAGGGCATTACTACTATGGAGGGGACAGAGCCAGAGGGCATTGCTACAATGAAGGGGGCACAGTGGGCATTATAACTGTGAAGTCGGCACAGTAGCCATTATTAATATGAAGGGGGCACAATGGGGATTTCTACTATGGAGGGGGCACAGAGGGCATTACTAGCACAGTGGGCATTACTACTATTAAGGGGCCACAATGGGCATTATTACTGTGAAGGGGGCAAAATGGGCATCATTACTGTGAAGGGGGCACAATGGGCATTATTACTATACAGGGGACACAATGGGGATTATTACTGTGAAGGGGGCACAATGGGGATTATTACTGTGAAGGAGGCACAGATAGGGCATAACTACTGTGAGGGGGGCACAATGTGGGCATAACTACTGTGAGAGGGCACAATGTGGGTATAACTACTGTGAGGGGGTACACATCTGTACAAAACTACTGTGAGGGTTGTACATGGAGGGCAATACTACTGTGAGGGGGTACCATTTTTTTTTATGTATGGGGGGGGGGGGGGGCCGGAGAAAGCCCCCACCCCGGGTGCCAAACAACCTAGGCACGCCACTGAGGTAACTCAGTCTGAAACTGCATTCACTGGGGGAAATTTACCAAACTGGAGTAAAGGAAAACTCTGGGTTAGTAGTCCATAGCAACCAATCAGGTGAATGAAAGGTGGAATCTGATTGGTTGCTATGAGCCAATAAGGCTATTTTCTCTTACACCAGTTTGATAAATCTCCCCCATTGTTTTAGTCTTTTCCATGCATATGCAATCAGTTTTTGATGTGTTTTTCACATGCGTGAAGAAAAACTGAATAAAAACATCTTATAGCAACCGTTAGTGAAAAATGTATAGGGGCACATTTGCTAAGACCAGCTTTTTACGCCGGTCTTAGTTTCCTCTCTGCCCTGCCATTAGATTCACCTAATTTATGACAAGGACTACGTCTTCTCATAAATTAGGCGCATCTGTGGTAGTCCTTGCACCTGGCCTAAGGGCTCATGCACACGACCGTTGTTGTTTTGCGGTCTATTTTTCACGGATCCGTTGTTCCGTATCTGAGTTTTTTTTTCTCTGATTTAAGTCCTCTTCCGTTCCGTTATTTCACAAAAAATATCCGTATGGTTTCCGTATGCGATCCATTTTTTGCGGATCGGAAGCGGAAACAGTAACTTATTACTCACCAAACACATGAGCAATATGGCCTGGGCATAGCATTTCTACAGTATGGATCTGCAAAATACGGATGACATGCGGATGTGTTCCGTGTGCGTTCTGTATTTTTCGTGGACCCATTGACTTGAATGGGGCCTCGGACCGTGATTTGCGGACAATAATAGGACATGCACTACTTTTTTTTCGGAACGGAAATACGGAAACGGAATGCACACGGACCTTCCGTCGTTTTTGCGGCCCCATTGAAGTGAATGGTTCTGCATATGGTCCGCGAAAAAAAATGGAACAGAAGCGGAAAGAAAATACGTTCGTGTGCATAAGCCCTAAACTACAGTTTTTCTCTAACATTTGCACCTGTTTTCAAGCGTAAATGTTAGTAAATTTGCCAGGGTTTGAGTCCCACCCCAGCACGGCCCTGGCTCACCCACACTCTGTCTCACCCAGCAGGTGGACGCGGTGTAAAACCGGCCGTGCCACTAAATATTGCCACACGCCCATTTGAAAAAGGGGACTTGTGACTATTTTACGCCTAAAATAGTCACAAGTCCCTTAGGGCTCATGCACACGAACATATTTTCTTTCCGTGTCCGTTCCGTTTCCGTATTTCCGTTCCGCAAAAAAATAGAGCATGTCATATTATTTTCTGTATTACGGACAAGGATAGCACTGTTCCATTAAGGGTCAGCTGTTCCGTTTCGCAAAATACGGGATTCACACGGACGTCATCCGTATTTTTTGCGGAACCATTTTTTGTGGACCGCAAAATACATACAGTCGTATGCATGATCCCTTAGTAAATGTATCTCCTTGTGTCTGGAGGCCATTTTTCACACAAGCCCTATTAATTTCTATTGGGTACAATATAGAACAAGCGAAATTTCCTGAACACTGGTGTGAAAAACGTTGTGCACAGACAATTGAAATGAATGGGATAGATGCCATCCGTATGGCAAACCTGCTCATATGAAAGAAGCCTATGACTGACCTTTCATACATACAAAAGGCACAAACCTCTTTTTTATTCAAATTATAGCTCTTCAGGCTGATGTCACACACAGGTTTATTTGAGAGAAAGATACAGGGGGCTCCCCTAGTGCAACACTTCAGGTGATGAGCCTAATGCTATCCAGTAGACAGCTTCTTACCAAATTATGCTTTGCAACACTGGGACAATATACACTGAACAAAAATATAAACGCAACACTTTCAGTTTTGCTCCCATTTTGCATGAGCTAAACTCAAAGATCTGAAACATCTTCTACATACACAAAAGACTCATTACTCTCAAATATTGTTCACAAATCTGTCTAAATCTGTGTTAGTGAGTAGTGATGAGCGAACTTGTTTTTTAAGTTCTGCGTCCAAAGTTCGGGTTCGGGTTATCGAAGAATCCCGATATGGATTCTGCTACCATGGACCATAATGGAATTTGGAATCCATATCGCGATTCTTCGATAACCCTTGCCCGAACTTTGGACGCAGAACTTAAAAAACAAGTTTCCTCAACACTATTAGTGAGCACTTCTCTTTTGCCGAGATAATCCATCCCACCTCACAGGTGTGGCATATCAAGGTGCTGATTAGAAAGCATGAATATTGCACAGGTGTGCCTTAGACTGCCCACAATAAAAGACCACTCTGAAATGTGCAGTTTGATCACACATCACAATGCCACAAATGTTGCAATGTTTGAGGAAGCGTGCAATTGGCATGCTGACTGCAGGAATGTCTACCAGAGCTGTTGCCCGTGCAATGAATGTTCATTTCTCTACCATAGGGCAGTCTAAGGCACACCTGTGCAATATTCATGCTGTCTAATCAGCACCTTGATATGCCACACCTGGATTATCTCGGCAAAGGAGAAGTGCTCACTAACACAGATTTAGACAGATTTGTGAACAATATTTGAGAGTAATGGGTCTTTTGTGTATGTAGAAGATGTTTCAGATCTTTGAGTTCAGCTCATGCAAAATGGGAGCAAAACCAAAAGTGTTGTGTTTATATTTCTGGTTCCTCTATGCTCTCGTTGAGTAGAATATGCATCATCTATAATTTATATGTACCCTAAGGGGTCACTCATGCACGCTGCAGACTTTGTTGCAGAAATTTCTGACTCAAAAGTAGTTCCATTCACCTGAATGGGGCTTGCAGAAATATATGTGCTTGACAACCCACTCAAATGAATGAAAATGATCTGCAGTGTATAAGTGGATCCTAACAGGATATACAGAAAGGCATTGCCCAGATGGGACAACCATTAGCACAAAATTGGTACAATATTTAGCATTTTTCTTTAAGCCAAAACCAAGATTTATTCCAAAAAGAGAAGACATGTATTCTATTCTTTATACTTTTTCGGTTTACAAGCTACTCCTTGGGCTAGAATAATAAAAGTGGGAAAACTGTTTGGCTAATGTCTGATTGACGTTATCAAGAGACCACCATTTTCCTAGAATGTTTTTCAGAAAACTGTGGACTAATACCTAGTACCCCTTATCACATGTGGTATTAATAGATGTCTTTTCAGTCATTCTCACACACCACCCTTTGCCACCTACAAGTTCACAACCTCAAAGTGTCAGCCACAATTATCGCGTTCCTTTAAGTCTACACCTATTTGTATTTGCCTGTGTGATAAAGCCTTGACCATCAGAGTACAGAAGTTGAAATCTACTTATATAGGCAGCAGGGAGATCAAGTGGAGCTCCTTTTATATGTAACTGTTTTCTTCTACGATATGGGACTGTTAGTCAATCGTGGCCATGAGCTATATTATCCTTTTTCTTATTTCTTCCTCAAGAGTATAATGCCAGAACTCCACAATTGTCAGAATTACTGTGCCACACAACAGGACATGATGTGTAGACATGAACTGACCATTAGTGATTGACTGAAGTGGTCACATGTTGTGCTGACATGATTATTGCTGGAGCCAGGTGAACAGAGATCGGCGGGCCTTCAGGAAGCGATGGCACCAGAGAGGAAGGGAAATGGTAGTGTATTACTCCTTCTGTTGTTTTATACCTTTGTAAGCTGTTTGTTATAAACTCCATTGTGCTAGACAACCCCTTTAAAGGGAACCTGTTATCAACTTTATGCTGCACATACTAACGACAGAATAAAGTAGAGACAGGTGAGTTGATTTCAGCGGTCTGATTTTTAAGAGTTAAAAGTAAGTGGTTGCCAAGAACCAACATCACAGTCATTGCAGACTGGGCCTGAAAAAGAGTCAGGGTCACCTGAGAAGAGTCATGGTAATTCATGAATTCCTGTTCTCCTGCCCACCTGCTGATGACTGACAGGCCTCTACCTAATTTTCTCCCTTTTTCTCTAGGAAAGAACTGCCAATCAGCAGATGGGTGAGAGAGCAGGAGATTATGAATAACCATGACTCTTCTCAGGTAGATTTGACTCTTTTGAAGGCCTGTGCTGCAATGATTATGATGCTGGTTCTCAGCTGCCACTTACTTTTAGCTCATGAATGACACACCGCTGAAATCAGCATTTCTGTCACTAATTTATGCTGCTCTCAGTCAGGTCAGCATAAAGTTGATGACAGGTTCCCTTTAATGATGGGAAACACAGAAACTTCTAGATACAGTCTATAGCATTGGAGTCTGCACAGTAGTGACCTCTCATAATGCTGCCAGGTCAGCCCGTAAAAAGTGCTACAGCAACATTAACAAAAAAGTGAGAGGAAAACGTGTCGCCCTTCTCTATTACAATAAATAAAAATCCATACACAACCAATGTCATTGTTCGTAAGTATATTAACTTATTAAAAGGGTTGACCAGTCCCCTGCCACTCCTATTCCCTGGAGACTCTACATCCTTGTGTCTCTCAGAAGACATCATTGATGGTTATCTGAGCATGTAGCCCCCAATCATCAAAGTATATGAGGACCTCTTTTGAGCTCCATGCCCCTTTGTATTCTGATTGGGAAATCATCAGACCTTGGATATATGGTCAGAATTTCCTATTTTCTGCATTGGGGCTGCATACGTACCTAAAGACTAAAGGACAAAGTGTTCATATGTGTACCACAACCCTATCATTCAACAGACCAGATCAGCTATAGCACACAGAGTCCCATTGATGGTGATAAAATGTTTAAAGGTGAACCTTTACCTTGATAAATATCATTTAAATGCTAAAGGTTCCTCAAAGACAGTTAAAAGCTGTTCTATGACAGAATGGACCTTTTGTAGTCAAATTTTGAACTATTGGTTTAATAATATACATGTCTGTCTCTAAAGATAAGATTGATCTAAAAGTTTTTTTATTTTCCTCTCTCCATAGGTGATTTGGGATAAAAAGGATTATACTAATGAGATGTTTCCTTTTTTTATGATGTATTCGAAAATAAATAAATAAATGGAATATATATATATATATATATATATATAAAAGAAAAAGAAAGAAAGCAGCACACAAAAAATGAACGGGTGCAAAAAAATCCTCCCAGGAGACCTGCGACCAAGATCCCAAATGTAGATAATGTAGCAAAAGAAGGCAGCACTCCAGTTTGCAGTAAAAAAGTGGACGGTTTATTCACTCATCAGCAACGTTTCAGCTCTCACATTGGAGCCTTTTTCCAGCTGGAAAAAGGCTCCAATGTGAGAGCTGAAACGTTGCTGATGAGTGAATAAACCGTCCACTTTTTTACTGCAAACTGGAGTGCTGCCTTCTTTTGCTATATATATATATATATATATTTTTTATATATATAAAAAACTGTTGAATAAAAACAAGAGGATTCAGTTTAATTCTGGATTTACAAAGTCAAATTTACTAATTATTATTTTGTGAGATGAAGACTATTCGATGGTTCAGATTGACAAAAAAATGAAGATTTCATACAAAGGCATCAAAGAAGGCAAATAGGCGGCCAAACGCTTGCTCGGGAAACAACTATATCTCCTATACACACACAAATCCCCGATATTCATATGCCTATTTAGCTCAGCTGAAGGCACGTATTGTAAATGGGGAGAGGGGAGAAAGCTGCTTCCCTACATCTCTAACCCAAGAACAAAAGGATCAGGCAACTACTCTCCCCAGACATCTACCATCAGGGGAGAGTCAGGATGCCTCTTTTCACATTACATGTTTGGCCAGTCAAAATTGGTGGGTTCAGCTTATGTTTACCTAATGTGTATATCCTGCCCTAGAGTATAGCCATGTCTCATGTATATGATTGTATTTGACCGTATGAAACAGATCTTGAATATGGTCTCACTGTGTTTCAACGGGGCTATGCATACCACCATGGTGGTAGAGTACTCCAAGGGCATAAAGAACAATTCGAAACAAGTTATTCCCTAGAAGCAACTATTTTAGTGCTTCCAAAGGAAAGCTCAATCTATGAAATGGAAGCTCACTTGTAGCTGAGCATGGGCCAAATGCTCTCCAAAAGTTAACCACATAGCAACACCATTATGTCTCCTAAATAATTCACTGGTAATGAGTGCACATATGCTATGTCAGCTACTGGATGTAGAGCAAATAAAAAAATGGTGGAGGAGATCTTGAATGCTGAAGCTGGTAGAATAAAAGCCATGAATGCAGAGAGAACCTGAACCTGAAAAGTCTTAATTTATTTTGCAACATTATGTTATCCCATCAAGTCAAGAACCTCTTGGTACAGATGTTATCATGCAACTGGACTACAATCTGGAATATATTTTTTGTAGTGAGGAGACAGAGAGCCAGAGCAGTGTTCTTGATGGTGTCATCATCGGATCTAAACTCTATTATAGATTTCTTGCGTGATGAACTTCACTGTAAGGTCAGAGATAAATGCCCTAAGTACCATTTACACCTCTGAGAATAGCTACTATGATTATAATTTCTGTTCAATTTAAGGGTTCACGCTTAGTTTTTGGAGATGATTTTGAGGCAGATTTTCCTGCAGGTTTTTCAGCCAAAGCCGGAAGTGGATTTAAAAGAATTCAGAAACTTCAAGGTAGGATTTATAGAGGGTCATTTAACAATCTGGTGTAAAGTACAACTGGATTAGTTGACCATAGCAACCAATGATATTTCTCATTTCATTTTCAAAAGGAGCTGTCCAAAATGAAAGGTGGAATCTGATTGGTTGCTACGGGCAACTAAGCCAGTTCTACTTTACACCAGTTTGATAAATGACCCCCATACTCCTGTTGGATACACTTCTGGCTTGGTTGAAAACACTGCAGAAAACTCTGTCTCAAAACCTTATCCAAAAGAACTCCATGTGAACCTACCCTCAAAGCATTTTCATATAGAAACATATTTGTTCTTTTTTTTAATTTTTATTAAAAGGCAAATAGATTCCAAATTCCAAGCCTTTATATTCTAGGTTTCACTGTCCATTTTTGCCCTGAGGTGAATGAGATCTAACTCTTTTACCATGTGTTCTAGGCTAAGACCAGGCTTCCTTCTATTTTTGGTGTAGTCAACATCAATTGGAACCCTGTCTTACCCCATCCAAAAGTTTAACACAACATCATTGTAGAGAACTTTACAACTACCCATTTCTCTTCTGTACCTCCTACCCTCAAGGCCACTGCAGCTGTGCAACTGAATGTCTTATCACCCCAAAAGTGACAAAGGCCTCAGTCTTCTGGATTTTGTTGTGAAATGCTGTCATAGCATAGCTATTGCCAGACTCTCCACCGCAACTCAGAGAAGCAATGGGAACAATTCACTGTCCTTGCTATTTATAACGTCCTTTTAAGCGCTTTCTTACTAAGACACAGGCAGCCGGGGGCATGCTTCAGAAAGGAGTCTTTTATGACTTGCAAGTGAGAATGAATGGCATCTTTACTGTGCCACCTTTGTGCTCATCTCAGTGGTCAGTGCTAAACTATTCATATGGGTGTGGTGAGTCTTTATATGAAGCAGTAGAACAATGATGGCAGGCAGAGAAACTATTAATTTGTCATTTCTGTAGCGGCAGAATTACAGGACCGAATAAATCATATGTAAATGTCTATTTGTGAATGCAACCAATTTATGTGTCTAATAGACTCAATTCACACCATGTTTTAGTGTAGTGTCGGTGTATAGGCCATTAAAATCTGATGCACACTGACGAGCAAAAGGGTAACAATGTTTTGAACTTTTGACTTTCAGGCTCCATATCTTACAGTCCACTACAACTTTGAACGTGAGACTGCCACCATTTTATAGACAATCATCTTGGCTATCTCATACATAAATTGAACTTGCCGCTATTTAGCATATGATTAGTTATGCAGATTCTTGTCGTGTAACTGAATTGTTACTGTTTTGCTCCTAAAATTCAAAATTTTTATTTTTATTATTTTGGTAGAATTTTGTAAATCCACCTTTGGCTTTCAACACTATCTGAATCCTTCTGGGCATGCTCTCGATCAGATTTAAGCATGTCACAACTGAAATCTGTTCTCAGGTCTCTTCTACACGTTCCCAATGCTGGTGCAAACTGGTCGACTCACTTGGGTACGAATAGAGCTTTTTCTTCAACTTTACCCACAAGTATTCGATTGGGTTGTGGTCTGGGGACTGTCAGTGCCAATCGAGCACCTCCACTTCATTGTCATTGAACCATTTCTTCGGCAATCTTGATGTATGCTTCGGATCGTTGTTCTGCTGGAACACTATGTCATCCTTTTCATACCCATAGTACTTGAATGTACGAAGTAACTTGTCTTGTAGGATACTAACAAAAAAACTCAGCATTGAGACCACCATTGATCCTGGTCAAGTATCCAATGCCTTTGGCTGTGAAATAACCTCATATCATCACGCTTCCGTCAATTTCTCGATCTGTTAGCCCCCTATTGCCTTGTTTCCTCCAGACCCATTTGTACCCATTAAATCTTAGTCTATTGACTTTCGTCTCATGGCTCCAAATCACCAATTTCCAATCTTCTACTGTCCACTGTTTGTACTTTTTTTGTAAACTCGAGCAGACGCCTCTTATGAGGATATTGAAGTCGAGGCTTCTTTACCTTTTATTTGTGTAATGTGCATCACACAGTGCTTGCATGGACGCATACGAGCCACCTCTACTGCCGTGTTTGTCGCACCACAACTGATAGACCTTGTGATGAGCCGACTTGTTGACTCTGATTTTTTGCCTGTATGTCCACTTTGGCTTTGGAAGGGATGGGCGGACTTAATTTGTATTCTTCCAACTCACATGATGCAGATTGGCAATATTCTTGGCCGAGATACCCCTATCGATGAGCTGCATGATGCTGTTTCTCTTTTCATTGGAAATCTTCTTCATGGCTGCTCCTCGATTCGAACCAGTGACCTTTTGCTTGGGAATCAACCTAATAACACACTGAGCTATTAGGGAATGTGAGAACAGGTAATTTGTAGTATACAAGAAGAAAAAGATTGTTCCACCATAAGGTGGTAAAAATGCAGTTACATGACAAGAATCTGCATAACTAATCATATGCTAAATAGTTGCAAGTCTAATTTATGTATGAGATAGCCAGATGGTTGTCTATAAAATGATGGTAATCTCACGTTCTAAGCTGTAGTGGATAGTGAGATATGGAGTGTGAAAGTCAAAAGTTCAAAACATTGTTATCCTTTTGTTCGTCAGTGTATATGCCAACAGGCCTTTTTGGAATACCTTTAGCCGGGATATCTCAGGATCCCTCAGCCCTTATTGTATCGAAAAGCATAGTCAACTGCAATTTTCAATATAACTGTATATAAGAAAGTATAATGTGTGCTATTTAAAAAAAAAATTCCAGTTAATGTAACTTTTTTGGCATACCACTGGCCATACCTTTGAAAAAACTGAACATAACATAGTATGCTTAGCTTTACTTGTGCTTATTACTGTGAAACCTCTTATTCCTCTTTTCACGTGTTACAGACTGTTCAGTGAAAAATGGATGACTTTGCATGCTTGAAACGGTTCTATCTACAATTGCCTTCAGAGTCTGTTTTTTTCCATCTGTTTGTCACCCATTTTTCACGTGTAAAAAAGCTGAAGAATAACGCACATCATCTTTCATCAGTGAAAACAATGGATGCCATCAATGCGCTGTTGTTGTTTTTTTCACAGACCCGTTGACTTGAATGGACTAGTCCTGTGTGAAAAACCAATGAAAACAGAGCATACTGCAATTTTTCCTGAACGCACAGAAGTTCAGAGAAAAACAAAACTCATGTATATATCTATTGAAATGAATGAATCAATGTTCAATAGAGATGCTGGCCATTGTAAAAAACCAAATGCATCAAGAAAAAACATTGCTCATGTGATATTAGTCTTATATGCATAATACATTTATTAAGATGTAATTATTTCATCTCACTATCCTTCATGAGCCAAATGGCCTTCCTTTCACTTTCTGTATCACTTGCAACAGGACAGATGTAATTGTCTGGTTATGGCTTATGCATATGGCAGAGGTTGTACGGCAGTGTATTGGGGCTGTATAGCTTCCTAGCATGGTGCTTCATAGCCTCAGAGCGCTGCCGCCCAGGCTCCATTGGGCTTCACATGTACACAGATATTCTACATAAAAAAAACAAAAACAAACATTGTCTATACTTGAAATCAGCAGCCTATGGAGATACATTAGAGCCTTGTCTATGAAAACCTTATTACTGCTCTGTATAAAATGAAGACTGAAGAGATCAACAGAAACTATGGCATCTGAAATGTTAGACAGAAGGAGAAACGTAATCGCACGGTGCCTAGTGCTATGTTCTGACCACTAAGTATAGATCTCTTCAGAGCAGGGGCGTAGCTAAAGGCTCATGGGCCCTGGTCCAAGGGTTCAGCTTGGGCCCCCCTTCTCTCAGTGATTTGTGGCTAGGGAAGCACATAGCCTTCATGCTGCCTGCGGCAAAAAATTTAAACAGTAGACCCCCCCATGCCAAATTCTTGACCCAACCCCTTCCCTCCAGCCAGAGCTATAACTTGACCAGCATGCACTTTCTATAATACTGGTGTCTTTCTATAATACTGGTATCTTCTTATGTGGCACAAGGGTCTTTGGGTCCCCTCAGGCTCCTGGGCCCGGTAGCGACTGCTACCTCTGCACCCTCTATAGCTACGCCCCTGCTTCAGAGGTATCGCTGAGTGTGGGTGGGATTAAAATAAATTATTAGAATTGCTTGACACCCCTTTAACCACCAAACTAGGCTGTGTCCTTAAGAGGTTAAAACCTCTGGCAAGACTTAATAGACTGCCTGTTAGAATGACTGCCTGTCAGTATTACAAGAGAACTTAAAAAAAGTGAAAAAAACACATTTTTTTTTATTAATGTAAAAAAAGGCCAAAACATTAAACAATTATATATATATATATATATATATATATATATATACAGTACAGACCAAAAGTTTGGACACACCTTCTCATTCAAAGAGTTTTCTTTATTTTCATGACTATGAAAATTGTAGATTCACGCTGAAGACTACCTCTTGAAGCTCATCAAGAGAAGGCCAAGAGTGTGTAAAGCAGTAATCAAAGCAAAAGGTGGCTACTTTGAAGAACCTAGAATATGACATATTTTCAGTTGTTTCACACTTGTTTGTTATGTATATAATTCCACATGTGTTAATTCATAGTTTTGATGCCTTCATAGTCATGAAAATAAAGAAAACTCTTTGAATGAGAAGGTGTGTCCAAACTTTTGGTCTGTACTGTATATATATATATATATATATATATATATATATATACACACATATTGTGGGGATTCGCTCTGGTAGGCAGGTTAGCGGACGCAGTATAGGGTCAACAACAAAGTCT
The DNA here is from genome assembly GCF_905171765.1 of Bufo bufo. Lineage (NCBI taxonomy): Eukaryota > Metazoa > Chordata > Amphibia > Anura > Bufonidae > Bufo > Bufo bufo. The sequence continues at coordinate 576,554,738 of NC_053391.1, read as the reverse complement.
TTAACTTAAACAGTTCAGTGTCTATTCACACATGAAGTAAGTGACAAAACAAAAAGTCAGTTTCAAGGAAAACGGTCACCTTGATTCTGGTGTTCGTTCACACCAGGCAGCAACGCAGAAGTTATTGGACAAAGCAGAATCCACCTGCTTTCACATAAACAAGGTAGCAAGCCTTAATCCAGACCCAAACTCCCAGGCCCCAACACAGAGACTGACAGAGCTCCACTGTCAGAGAGGAGTTAACCACACCACCTGACAATGCTGCCTATGTTTTATAGCCCAAACCAAGACCCGGCCTGGAGGATGGGGTGTAGCCACCCACCCATCACTTTGACTACTCCCAGTAAGAGCCGCCCTGGATCAGCTATACAGCCATACTAAAATAGTAACGTGTCAATCAGCATTAGCTGCCGCTGACACCTGAAAATACCAGCTCTTACTTCACCGAGGCCAGGAACCTCAGTGACACATACCTTCCGTCAACGACGGACTATTGAGCCTTTCTACAATATATATATACTGTATAGATATATTGTTTTGGAGGGAAAAACACAGACTTGTTTACCACCAAAAGCAGACAGCCTGACCTTTTAAATGTCTGGTTTTAGCTATGTTGTTATGTCTGGAAACGTGTTTTTGTCTGGAAAACCTGCTGTGTCATTGCCATTGAGTATCATTGAAGCTCTAATGTAAGTCTATACCAGATGGGAGCTGAAACAATGTATCTGTTTGTGCTGAGTTTCTCCACTCCACCCTTCCCACTAGAAGGTTCTAGTCTAGCAAAAAGTAGAGCAGTCAGAGCCCCTAGTGTGCTGCAGTTAGAGACCAGTGCTTGGAGGGGAGACTCATGCCAGCCTGCATGAGTGACCAGAAGAAGACGCTGAGATGGGGACGCTGAGCCACAGACCATGGGTCACTAGCCCTGTGACCAAAGAGCCACCCAGACTACTGAGCTACAGACTGTGGGCCCTTGACCAGGATGCCAGCCTTCTGAGAGAGAGAGGGACAGCTAGCTCTCCTCAGTATCAAACCCTTCTTCTGCCAGGGAGGAGACTCTGCCAGACTACTGAGTGACCAGAAAAAGACTCTGACACGGGGATACGGTACCACAGACCCTGGATCACCAGACTTGGACCAGGGTACCAGCCTTCCGAAGAGAGAGAGAGACAGCTAGCTCAGGCCTTTCCTCAGCATCAAACCTTTCTTCTGCCAGGGAGGAGACTGGAGAAGCCAGCCCAATGCCTCGCCTGTATTGTTTTGTACCTGAATTCCTCCAGTAAAGAAGCACCCTGGTTTACTGCAGACTCTGACTCTCTGGACTTATTTCCCATTGGGGTGTGCCACACCTTACCATCACTTCCAGAGAGCAGCAACATGTGGTGACACCTCGACGGTGTCCGGGGAACCCAGCATAGCGTTGGGGCCACCCCAACCCTGGCCACTGCATTATCCCATCAATTAATTTGCATGGGTAATGTGGTTAATGCTGTAGACCCTTCTCCCAGTTCCAGAATTGTTGTTTTTGGTCTCCTCGCCTCCCCAAAAATGGAATAAAAAAGTATCAAAGGTCACATGTATCCATAGTGGTATCAGTAAAGACTACAGATCGCATGGCAAAAAACATGCCCTAACAGAGTTCCTTCCATAGACAAATAAAAAGTTATGGGTGTTGGAATATGGCAACACAAAGCAATCATTAAAAAAATAATTTAAGTAGTAAAACATATAAAAAACCATAAATATTTGGTATTTCCAGAATTGTACTGACCCGCAGAATAAAGTTAATATGTAATGTTTACTGCTAAATGAACACTATAAAACGAAACCCTAAAATCAATGGTGGAACTGAGTTGATTTTTTTACACCCCCGAAATCTTTAGTTAAACAATTCAGTAGAAGTACCTAAAAATGGTGGCATTAATAAATATAACTGTACCTGCATAAAGCAAGCCCTAATCCAATCTTTGTTGAAGAACACTTATTGGCTGCAGCAGTGCAAGTGAGCTTCAAGTGCATATGTAGTACCCCAGAGCGGGCATTACCGTTCCTACAACATGCTACTGTCTCTAAGGCCTAACCAATGTCTGACGCCATTATGCCTTTTGTTTCCTGGTCTGTTCAGAAGGTGCTATGTAACTGTTAAGTATTGTGTTTCATGCACTGTGTCTGGTTTACCAGAAGGTGACAGTGTGTCTGGCCGTGAGCTATAGGTAGAATGGAACTAACCACTCCAATCTCTCCCCCTCCTTGAAGGAGTGGGCTTGCCCAAATCTTCCAAGAGGAAGGGTTTCTTGCCTGTTGACAGATTTTGGTCGTGGCCAGAGGCTAGAGAAGTTATGCAGTGCAGTCCTGGCATAGAAGCCCGACAGGGAGCACAGCAGGCAATCTGCAGCCAGAGTCAAGCCAGCCCTAGCCCAGGGGTTGTAGGAGTTGAAACTGAGACCTGACAGTGTATCAAAGTGTGGTCAAAAGCCAACCGGGCACTGAGCCTGCTATCATGGGCATGTAGCCCAGAGGAAAGAGGCCCCTTACAAGATACCAGACAAGACAGAGAGTTCAGCACAGCGTTAATAGAGAACCAAACTCAGTGCCAGTGCACCCTAAAACCTGCTGGATCCAAGAGCTACTGTGATTCTGTATGAGCTGCTACCCGTTTATGCATCTGGACTTTACTCATTTCAGTTCCTACCAATAACTAACTTTCTGTGTAGCCGTTACGCAGCCTGACCTTGGGGCGCCAGATTCAGGTAGGAGCATCGTGACGCCTCTCATTGCCATACTACCAGTCGGCATCCTAACCCTGAAACTAGTAGAGCCTCTGGGGACAGGCTCTCTGCCTGCTGCAGATAGATGGGGATGAGAAGTCCAGTAAAGACAGCCAGGAGCCACAGAGACGGAGACGAATGGAGAAGCAGAGATCAGGTAAGTATAGATTTCTCCATAGGTATCGCTGAGTGTCTGTGGGATTAAAAAATAAATAAAAATGCTTGACATTCCTTGAATCACTAAACTAGGCTGCATACTTAGGAGGTTAAAACCACTGATAGGTGAAGTGAATAACATGGATTATCTCATTACAGTGCCACCTGACAAGAATGTGGACTGTCAGTTGTTAAAGTTGATGTGTTGGAAGCAGGAAGATTGTGCTAAATTGAAATGAGTTAGATGACTGGGTCAGAGCATCTCCAAATATGTATGGTAGGCCTTGTGTTGTGTTTCCAGTATGCAATGGTCAATATCTGCCAAAAGTGGTCCAAGGAAGGACAACTGTCAGCAGGGTCATAGGCGCTCAGGGCTCACTAATATAGTATGTGTTACCAAAGGCTAGCCCATCAGGCCCGATCGCCACCATTTCTACGGCTGGGTGCATATGAATTGCTTACGTGTAAGAGATATGGGAAGACTGCAAGCTGGCAAGGGCAGTATGATGCTCTGGACAATGATCTGCCCAGAAACCTTGGGTCCTGACATGTGGATGTTACTGTGACATGTAGCATCTACCTAAACATTTTTTGCAGGCGTAGTACACCTCTTTATAGCAACAATATTTCCTAATGTCAGCGGACTCTTTTAACAGGGAAATGTGAACTGTCACACTGCAAAAATTACTCAGAAATGGTTTGAGTTCAAGGTGTTGACCCAGATCTGAATCTGATCAAGCATATGTGTGACATGTGTTAATAAAACAAATCTGACCCATGGAGACTTATAGAAAACCAGCAGTGACGGCCAGGTTCGCTGAGTAGTAGTGATCCCATAGAATTGAATGGGATTGCCAAGCCTGTCACAAGAAATCCTGCATGGTTGGATTTCTTGCGACTGCAGAGAGATCCCATTAATTTCTATGGGATCACTGCTACTCAGCAAACCTAGGCGCGACGGCTGTCATGTGACCAGTGTTGCCGTGTAGCCCTAGCCTTAATGTTATGGCTGATCATACAAAGGCAAAACACCTAACCACAAGTCTCATGAAATGCTCTATCACTAGAGATGAGCAAAGGTTTTAAAAATTTGATTCAGCAGCTTTGCCGAATTTTGACAAGAAATGTTAAAAACCGTATTCAGCAATCAATGGGACTGTTTTTAGTGCACCTGTCTAACGGCCGTTAAAAACGCTAATATGCTAGTGCAATATGGCATTTTCACTCTGCTCATCCACTTGCTCATGCAGAGGCAGTCCGCTCCTCTCTTGAGTGGAAAAGATCTGTTGAAGGACCTGCGCTGAGCGTGATGATGTCACCGCACACTCCCAATGTGTCACTGATGACATCACCACGTGATCATTTTGGGAGCGCATGGTGACTTTCACACTCAGTGCAGGTACCTTCGGCAAGTCTTTTCCACTCAAGAGAGGAGCGGACTGCCTCTGCATGAGCAAGTGGATGAGGAGAGTACAGGTGAAACTCGAAAAATTAGAATATTGTGCAAAGTTCATTTATTTCAGTAATGCAACTTAAAAGGTGAAACTAACATATGAGATAGACTCATTACATGCAAAGCGAGAGATTTCAAGCCTTTATTTTTATTATATTTTGGATGAATATGGTTTACAGCTTATGAAACCCCAAAGTTACAATTTTGAGGTACCCTTTGCCCGGGGGGTATGGATTAATTAGCTGACTAGAGTGTGACACTTTGAGCCTAGAATATTGAACCTTTTCACAAAATTTAAATTTTAAGCTGCATTAATGCAATTCCTTTTAATTTGCATTACTGAAATAAATGGACTTTTGCACGATATTCGAATTTTTCGAGTTTCACCTGTATTTATTCATTTTTTTCAGTTCTAAGACAACTCTAGGCACCATTTTAGGAAAAATGATTCATTACCACTTAGCGAGAGGATATTCGACTTGGTGGCGAATCACATTTTTTCTAAACTTTGAATTGAATTCCGCTTTGGATGCTTCAATTCTCTCAACACTATCTATCACTGTAGTAAGAGTGGGTTCAACATCACCATTTTCCCATCCGTTTAACATATACAACAAACGTATACGTTAAGAGATGACATACAGTGGCATCCGTTCAACATAGAGTTCCATTATAAAAAAAGAAAATGTTTTCTTCCAGGACTCTGCAGCATACAAAAGCATGGCGTGCTGCGCTTTTGTATACTTTCCCCCCCCCCCCAACGTATACATCAAACGGATGAAAAAAATGTGATGTAAACCCACCCTTACTGACAATGCTATTACAAATGCTATGCCTATATGATTCAAGATCTGCAGATGGCTGCATTTCCATTAACTGAGTAGAGTTTGGAAATCTCTCTCTAATAAATTCAGCTGATGATAAATTGACCACAGTTAAAATTGCTGTAAATCCAATTTAGTATAAAGAAGACACTTGGCCACAGATAACAGAGGTGAATGTAGGAGGAACAGGTAGACTGACGTATGTGAGAAGGCATCTATCATTGCCTGTGATGGGGAGGAGATGGTTCTAGGATGTACCTGCACATTAACTGATAGGCTTTTAAATGCCATGTCTTAAACAATAAAATGTAAGAGTACTCTGTACGTTACTTCTGCCTCTCTGAACTGCATAGTGAACTTAGGAATGAGGCCCACCTCTGCACCTATATAGGATATTTACGGCATATCTTGTGAATATGTCATAAATGTTTTGGATGAGCATACCCCTTTAATGGACCGTGTAATGCGGCTTTAGCATTGACACATACTCAGAACTGGAAATATGTAGAGGGAACATGAGGGAAGACATACCTTCCTAATCTCAGTGAATAACACTGGAGTAAGCCACTCCATAGACTAGAATGGCTGCTTACAGGGTACAATGGATTGCATTACTTTGCAGAAAAAAAAATGTGCGTATAGTAATATTACAATAATGTTAACAGGCACTCAATCACCAGGAACAGTACCGAAAACAGATACCGTATTTATTTTAGCAAAATGTAAATAAAATCAATATAAGCAACAATATGCAGACATTAAAATATACACTGCGTGCAGAATTATTAGGCAAATGAGTATTTTGACCACATCATCCTCTTTATGCATGTTGTCTTACTCCAAGCTGTATAGGCTCGAAAGCCTACTACCAATTAAGCATATTAGGTGATGTGCATCTCTGTAATGAGAAGGGGTGTGGTCTAATGACATCAACACCCTATATTAGGTGTGCATAATTATTAGGCAACTTCCTTTCCTTTGGCAAAATGGGTCAAAAGAAGGACTTGACAGGCTCAGAAAAGTCAAAAATAGTGAGATATCTTGCAGAGGGATGCAGCACTCTTAAAATTGCAAAGCTTCTGAAGCGTGATCATCGAACAATCAAGCGTTTCATTCAAAATAGTCAACAGGGTCGCAAGAAGCGTGTGGAAAAACCAAGGCGCAAAATAACTGCCCATGAACTGAGAAAAGTCAAGCGTGCAGCTGCCAAGATGCCACTTGCCACCAGTTTGGCCATATTTCAGAGCTGCAACATCACTGGAGTGCCCAAAAGCACAAGGTGTGCAATACTCAGAGACATGGCCAAGGTAAGAAAGGCTGAAAGACGACCACCACTGAACAAGACACACAAGCTGAAACGTCAAGACTGGGCCAAGAAATATCTCAAGAATGATTTTTCGAAGGTTTTATGGACTGATGAAATGAGAGTGAGTCTTGATGGGCCAGATGGATGAGCCCGTGGCTGGATTGGTAAAGGGCAGAGAGCTCCAGTCCGACTCAGACGCCAGCAAGGTGGAGGTGGAGTACTGGTTTGTGCTGGTATCATCAAAGATGAGCTTGTGGGGCCTTTTCGGGTTGAGGATGGAGTCAAGCTCAACTCCCAGTCCTACTGCCAGTTTCTGGAAGACACCTTCTTCAAGCAGTGGTACAGGAAGAAGTCTGCATCCTTCAAGAAAAACATGATTTTCATGCAGGACAATGCTCCATCACACGCGTCCAAGTACTCCACAGCGTGGCTGGCAAGAAAGGGTATAAAAGAAGAAAATCTAATGACATGGCCTCCTTGTTCACCTGATCTGAACCCCATTGAGAACCTGTGGTCCATCATCAAATGTGAGATTTACAAGGAGGGAAAACAGTACACCTCTCTGAACAGTGTCTGGGAGGCTGTGGTTGCTGCTGCACGCAATGTTGATGGTGAACAGATCAAAACACTGACAGAATCCATGGATGGCAGGCTTTTGGGTGTCCTTGCAAAGAAAGGTGGCTATATTGGTCACTGATTTGTTTTTGTTTTGTTTTTGAATGTCAGAAATGTATATTTGTGAATGTTGAGATGTTATATTGGTTTCACTGGTAAAAATAAATAATTGAAATGGGTATATATTTGTTTTTTGTTAAGTTGCCTAATAATTATGCACAGTAATCGTCACCTGCACACACAGATATCCCCCTAAAATAGCTAAAACTAAAAACAAACTAAAAACTACTTCCAAAAATATTCAGCTTTGATATTAATGAGTTTTTTGGGTTCATTGAGAACATGGTTGTTGTTCAATAATAAAATTAATCCTCAAAAATACAACTTGCCTAATAATTCTGCACTCCCTGTATAGATATTTCTGTAAAATAAAAGTAAAAATAAAAACAATAAGGGGTTGGGTCAGCACAACCTGCCTGCAGGTGCACATCACTATGGCGAAATACATATACAAACGGAAAATGCAAATGTGATCGCACACTACATCCAGCACTCTGCCCTCCATGCTGGATGAGACATTGGTTTATATTTTGGCCAAAGCATAGTAAGCCACTCACCGCGTCAAGGTTGTCTCATGAGTGGTCCCTAACTCTTGTTCCTACCTGTTCATGGGCCATGACAGCCACATAAAATCCAGGGAATGCAGGTCAGCATGCAAGCCAAGTACACTTTGCTTGTAACCCCGTCCGGTGCCATTACAGCTTTCATCGGATCCAGGGATGCAAGTACCAACATGCATGCTGAACCCACCATATACTTCTCCTGGAGCCAGATGGCCAATGGTAGGCTCTATACAAGCAGACTCAGTTTTATACTGACTTTAAAACCAGCCTCAAGGACAGATTAACTGGTCAGGTGTGCAATGACTCCAAGGAGATCGCCACGCCTCCAATATATACTACAAAGAAAAAAATAAGGGGTTGGGTCAGCACAACCTGCCTGCAGGTGCACATCACTATGGCGAAATACATATACAATATATTTTTCTTTGTAGTATATATTGGAGGCGTGGCGATCTCCTTGGAGTCATTGCACACCTGACCAGTTAATCTGTCCTTGAGGCTGGTTTTAAAGTCAGTATAAAACTGAGTCTGCTTGTATAGAGCCTACCATTGGCCATCTGGCTCCAGGAGAAGTATATGGTGGGTTCAGCATGCATGTTGGTACTTGCATCCCTGGATCCGATGAAAGCTGTAATGGCACCGGACGGGGTTACAAGCAAAGTGTACTTGGCTTGCATGCTGACCTGCATTCCCTGGATTTTATGTGGCTGTCATGGCCCATGAACAGGTAGGAACAAGAGTTAGGGACCACTCATGAGACAACCTTGACGCGGTGAGTGGCTTACTATGCTTTGGCCAAAATATAAACCAATGTCTCATCCAGCATGGAGGGCAGAGTGCTGGATGTAGTGTGCGATCACATTTGCATTTTCCGTTTGTATATGTATTTCGCCATAGTGATGTGCACCTGCAGGCAGGTTGTGCTGACCCAACCCCTTATTTTTTTCTTTGTAGTATATATTGGAGGCGTGGCGATCTCCTTGGAGTCATTGCACACCTGACCAGTTAATCTGTCCTTGAGGCTGGTTTTAAAGTCAGTATAAAACTGAGTCTGCTTGTATAGAGCCTACCATTGGCCATCTGGCTCCAGGAGAAGTATATGGTGGGTTCAGCATGCATGTTGGTACTTGCATCCCTGGATCCGATGAAAGCTGTAATGGCACCGGACGGGGTTACAAGCAAAGTGTACTTGGCTTGCATGCTGACCTGCATTCCCTGGATTTTATGTGGCTGTCATGGCCCATGAACAGGTAGGAACAAGAGTTAGGGACCACTCATGAGACAACCTTGACGCGGTGAGTGGCTTACTATGCTTTGGCCAAAATATAAACCAATGTCTCATCCAGCATGGAGGGCAGAGTGCTGGATGTAGTGTGCGATCACATTTGCATTTTCCGTTTGTATATGTATTTCGCCATAGTGATGTGCACCTGCAGGCAGGTTGTGCTGACCCAACCCCTTATTTTTTTCTTTGTAGTATATATTGGAGGCGTGGCGATCTCCTTGGAGTCATTGCACATCTGACCAGTTAATCTGTCCTTGAGGCTGGTTTTAAAGTCAGTATAAAACTGAGTCTGCTTGTATAGAGCCTACCATTGGCCATCTGGCTCCAGGAGAAGTATATGGTGGGTTCAGCATGCATGTTGGTACTTGCATCCCTGGATCCGATGAAAGCTGTAATGGCACCGGACGGGGTTACAAGCAAAGTGTACTTGGCTTGCATGCTGACCTGCATTCCCTGGATTTTATGTGGCTGTCATGGCCCATGAACAGGTAGGAACAAGAGTTAGGGACCACTCATGAGACAACCTTGACGCGGTGAGTGGCTTACTATGCTTTGGCCAAAATATAAACCAATGTCTCATCCAGCATGGAGGGCAGAGTGCTGGATGTAGTGTGCGATCACATTTGCATTTTCCGTTTGTATATGTATTTCGCCATAGTGATGTGCACCTGCAGGCAGGTTGTGCTGACCCAACCCCTTATTTTTTTCTTTGTAGTATATATTGGAGGCGTGGCGATCTCCTTGGAGTCATTGCACACCTGACCAGTTAATCTGTCCTTGAGGCTGGTTTTAAAGTCAGTATAAAACCGAGTCTGCTTGTATAGAGCCTACCATTGGCCATCTGGCTCCAGGAGAAGTATATGGTGGGTTCAGCATGCATGTTGGTACTTGCATCCCTGGATCCGATGAAAGCTGTAATGGCACCGGACGGGGTTACAAGCAAAGTGTACTTGGCTTGCATGCTGACCTGCATTCCCTGGATTTTATGTGGCTGTCATGGCCCATGAACAGGTAGGAACAAGAGTTAGGGACCACTCATGAGACAACCTTGACGCGGTGAGTGGCTTACTATGCTTTGGCCAAAATATAAACCAATGTCTCATCCAGCATGGAGGGCAGAGTGCTGGATGTAGTGTGCGATCACATTTGCATTTTCCGTTTGTATATGTATTTCGCCATAGTGATGTGCACCTGCAGGCAGGTTGTGCTGACCCAACCCCTTATTTTTTTCTTTGTAGTATATATTGGAGGCGTGGCGATCTCCTTGGAGTCATTGCACACCTGACCAGTTAATCTGTCCTTGAGGCTGGTTTTAAAGTCAGTATAAAACTGAGTCTGCTTGTATAGAGCCTACCATTGGCCACCTGGCACCAGGAGAAGTATATGGTGGGTTCAGCATGCATGTTGGTACTTGCATCCCTGGATCCGATGAAAGCTGTAATGGCACCGGACGGGGTTACAAGCAAAGTGTACTTGGCTTGCATGCTGACCTGCATTCCCTGGATTTTATGTGGCTGTCATGGCCCATGAACAGGTAGGAACAAGAGTTAGGGACCACTCATGAGACAACCTTGACGCGGTGAGTGGCTTACTATGCTTTGGCCAAAATATAAACCAATGTCTCATCCAGCATGGAGGGCAGAGTGCTGGATGTAGTGTGCGATCACATTTGCATTTTCCGTTTGTATATGTATTTCGCCATAGTGATGTGCACCTGCAGGCAGGTTGTGCTGACCCAACCCCTTATTTTTTTCTTTGTAGTATATATTGGAGGCGTGGCGATCTCCTTGGAGTCATTGCACACCTGACCAGTTAATCTGTCCTTGAGGCTGGTTTTAAAGTCAGTATAAAACCGAGTCTGCTTGTATAGAGCCTACCATTGGCCATCTGGCTCCAGGAGAAGTATATGGTGGGTTCAGCATGCATGTTGGTACTTGCATCCCTGGATCCGATGAAAGCTGTAATGGCACCGGACGGGGTTACAAGCAAAGTGTACTTGGCTTGCATGCTGACCTGCATTCCCTGGATTTTATGTGGCTGTCATGGCCCATGAACAGGTAGGAACAAGAGTTAGGGACCACTCATGAGACAACCTTGACGCGGTGAGTGGCTTACTATGCTTTGGCCAAAATATAAACCAATGTCTCATCCAGCATGGAGGGCAGAGTGCTGGATGTAGTGTGCGATCACATTTGCATTTTCCGTTTGTATATGTATTTCGCCATAGTGATGTGCACCTGCAGGCAGGTTGTGCTGACCCAACCCCTTATTTTTTTCTTTGTAGTATATATTGGAGGCGTAGCGATCTCCTTGGAGTCATTGCACACCTGACCAGTTAATCTGTCCTTGAGGCTGGTTTTAAAGTCAGTATAAAACTGAGTCTGCTTGTATAGAGCCTACCATTGGCCATCTGGCTCCAGGAGAAGTATATGGTGGGTTCAGCATGCATGTTGGTACTTGCATCCCTGGATCCGATGAAAGCTGTAATGGCACCGGACGGGGTTACAAGCAAAGTGTACTTGGCTTGCATGCTGACCTGCATTCCCTGGATTTTATGTGGCTGTCATGGCCCATGAACAGGTAGGAACAAGAGTTAGGGACCACTCATGAGACAACCTTGACGCGGTGAGTGGCTTACTATGCTTTGGCCAAAATATAAACCAATGTCTCATCCAGCATGGAGGGCAGAGTGCTGGATGTAGTGTGCGATCACATTTGCATTTTCCGTTTGTAAAAATAAAAACAAGTGATAAAAAATATACACAGAAATCAGTTATGTGTTCTCCTGTCTAAGGCCTCTTGCGGTCTAAGGCCTCTTGCGGTCCTCTTGCGGTCCGCCAGCCGCATGCGGATCGCGACCCCATTCACTTGAATGGGGTCCGTGATCCGCCCGTTTCGCAAAAAGATAGGACAAGTTCTATCTCTTTGCGGAAAGGAAGCACGGAACGGAACCCCACGAAAGCACTCCGTAGTGCTTCCGTGGGGTTCCGATCCGTGCTTCCGCACCGCATCTCCGGGTTTGCGGACCCATTCAAGTGAATGGGTTCGCATCCGTGATGCGGAATGCACACAGCTGGTGTCCCATGTATTGCGGACCCGCAAAAACGGATCTGAAAAAAATACGGATGACATCCGTGTGCATTCCTTATTTTGCGGAATGGAACAGCCAGCCCGTAATATAACAGTACTATCCTTGTCCGTAATTTTGCGGAACGGAAATACGGAAACGGAACGGACATGGAAAGAAAATACGTTTGTGTGCAAGAGGCCTAACTCAGTGATGGGCAGCGGACTGCGACTGAGGAGGACAGGGACACAACCTCCGAAGAGGGGAAGCTCAATATGATCCTAATATGTCTATTTCATCCAATAATCACGTAAATCCAATTAGAAAAGTCCTTTTTATATCCAGAAAAAAAAAATATTTTCATTAATTGCGAGCAACCGTAAATAATGTCAATTCATCATGATTCCATTTCATTTTCTAATTGATGTCCATGATTGTATACAGTACACATTAACTTGATCCCGATGTTATATGCAATTTGATTTATGAATCAATACTCATAATAAATAATCATATTCTTCAAGATGTAAATTATAATTTAACTGGTCCAATTTCATAAAAAAATCAATGCACATGATTATCAACATAAAAAGGTAACTTGATCCAGATATTATTAATCAGTGTTCATAATTCACGGTGTATATATATTATATTCCTTAACAGATGTGGATGAGAGTATAATTAAAAGCAGTTAGGCAATGTGAGTTTCTTTCTTGCAAATGTTACATTTTACCACATTGTTGGCTTCTCTGAAGTAGGTCTTCGGTTCGAGCAGTGTTTTACTCCTAGACCGAACCTCCTGATTCCCTGTGTCACAGCTGGTGCATCCCCTGTGTTCGGCGTCCCACGTGATCAGACTATTTGCTTGATCTCCGATGCAGCGCGCTGTTGATTGATATATCTCGGATCCTTGTGTCGCGCATTCAGATGTTGTGCTATTGTATCGAGCTGTGACTGTACGGGGATCTCTCTGGATTACTGTAGTCGTACCATAAGCGTTTTGGAGCGACAAACTTCTTAAAAAATACAGTATTTTTCAGACTATAATACACCCCGTACTATAAGACCCAGATAAATAAGAAAAAAAATATTTTCCATCAGACCTCAGAGCAGACCCCCAAATCAGATCCCCATTCTTCATCAGACTTCAGATCAGACCCTCATCAGACTCCCAAATCAGACCCCCATTCTTCATCACACCTCAGATCAGACCCCAAAATCAGAACCCCAATCTCCATCAGCCTCAGATAAGACCCCTCAACCTTCATCAGCCTCCCATCAGACCCCCAGCCTACATCAGCCTCAGATTAGACCCCCAGCCTGCATTAGCCTCAGATCAGACCCCCATCAGACCCCTCCAGCCTCCATTAGCCTCAGATCAGTCCCTCATCAGACGCTCCAGCCCCCATGAGACTCAGATCGGACCCCCAATCAGCCTCAAATCAGACCCAATCAGTCTCAGATCGTACCCCCCAGCCCCCATCAGCCTCAGATCAGCTCCCCATCAGACCCTCCAGCCCCCATCAGACCTCAGATCAGATGATAAAAAAAAAAAAATGACCTTGCTTGCTCCAGACGGTGCTGTAGATCCAGGACTCACCGCTCCCTGCATCGCTTCTTCTGGATCCCACTGTGTACTGTGACCTGACAGCGCACAGCATCAGGTCATAGTTGCTTGCTTACGTGCACTATGTACTGACGCTTTGTGCGGTCAGGACACAGTGCACAGTGTGACTTGGAAGAAGACTAGGGAGAGGTGAGTACAGCTAGCTCAGCACAATTCTCACCTCCTCGTGCCTCATGCATGCTGATGACCACTTCCATAATGGAAGTGGTCATTAGCATTCAGACTATAAGAAGCACTGCCACTTTCCTCCCACTTTTGGGGGAAAAGTGCAGCTTATAGTCCTAAAAATATGTTGAGCAGGCGTGGAGTATTCTTTTTGGTGCATTTGTTTCATGAAGATTTTTAACATTTGAAGCAACATGCTCCAGAAATACGGCAAATTTTTGTGCATATTATAAGAAAGTCTAGGCACAATCATATACATACATTTTCTTCATCAATGGAGAGATTTATCAAAACTGCAAAGGAAACCTGGCTTAGTTGCCCATAGCAACCAATCAGATTGATCCTTTCATGTTCTAAAAGAGCTCTGAGAAATGAAAGGTGAAATCTGATTGGTTGCTATGGGCAACTAGGAGTTTTCTTTTGCACCAGTTTTGATAAACCGTTGTCTTTCAAACCCACATTTAAAGGGGTTTTCCAAGACATTTATATTGATGACCTATCCTTTGATATTTTGCCGCAGCCTTCTCCCTAGCGCAGCGGCCTTCTCTGTGTTCACCAAGCTCAGTGCCATACATTGTATAGCGGCTGTGCTTGGTATCGTGCTCAGCCCCATTCACTTTACTGGTGCTGAGCTGCACCTAGACCACATGACCGCTGAACGTGACGTCACTGGCCTAGGCTAAACTGCGAAAAAGCCACAGGATTGCTGTGAGTGCTAGTGCCTTCTCATACAGCTGAATGAGGGTCCCAATTGGATTCCACCTTTCATTTTTTAGAGTTCATTTGGAAAATGAAAGGTGGAATCTGATTGGTTGCTATGGGTAACAAAGCCAGTTTTCCTTTACTACAGTTTTGATAAATCTCCCCTACTGTCTGATAAATTTGACTCTTTTCTTTCACTAAGGCCTCATGCACACGACCGTTCAGTTTTTTTGCGGTCTGCAAACCGCGGATCCGCAAAAACGGAGTGTGCCTTTCGCAATTTGCGGAACTGAATGGGCGGCCCATTGTAGAAATGCCTATTCTTGTCCGCAAAACGATCAAGAATAGGACTTGCTATATTTTTTTTGCGGGGCCATGGAATAGAGCAACGGATGTGGACAGCACACGGAGTGCTGTCCGCATCTTTTGCGGCTCCATTGAAGTGAATGGGTCAGCACCCGAGCTGCAAAAAATGCGGCTCGGATGCGGACCACAACTCTGGCGCTATGATAGTAAATGTGCACAATTGTACAATATTTAAAGGATATTAATTCATTTATTTTGTGGAGAAAATCATTTCTCCAAATGGTTCTATTTATCTATTTTTTTTGTTTTTGTTCTACAGCCTGCTGTGCTTCCTATGCACAGCAGGCTGCTCTCAGTGAGTTTACAGAGAATCCGTCATCTGAGGGATTTTCTGTAACTCCTCCTGTGCCCTGTGCACATGGAGCGTGAGCGCGCACTGTCTCCCTCTTCCTCCTCCTCCCCCCCCAGTCAGGAGCGCTGTATCAGAAGCTGCCAGGTTCGACACACATGAAGCCACGCCCCTCTCCCGAGGGGCCCTGCCCCTCACAGACATCTCTCTCACCAGGAACAGCTCCAGACTACATTGTGGTTACAGGACCTGTGGTGATGTCATAGTCATGTGATCAGCCATGTGTGTGGGAGGAGTTAGGGGAACACAGGCTCCTGTAGGACTGTGCTGGTGGAGAATGCAGAGGTACTTTATGTTAGGGTGACCACATTTCCTAACTGCCATTCAGGGACACTTACTTTCACAAGTGCATTTCGTCAAACTTGCACTTGAGACTGGCAAAAACATAGCTACCTGTGCATTTTTCTGTATTTCTGCACACATTAACTGTAGCCAGACACACTACATCCATGCAACCTGCCAGCAAAATTATTATTATTTTATTATTTATATAGCGCCAGCAAATTCCGTAGCGCTGTACAATGGGTCGACTAACAGACATGTAATTGTAACCAGACAAATGGACGCACAGGAACAGAGGGCCTTGCTCAATGAGCTTGCATGCTACAGAGAGTGGGAAATCACAGTTATCAATGAATTATCTGACAAATACTAGTGGGGCGGCAGTGGGTGAAATGTCCAATCTGTGGTATTTTTATGTTTGTTATTTTAATCATTAGATAAACAAATTTTCACTGGAGAAGTCCAGTTCACAGCACCTTTATTTTTTTTTTCCTAATGTCAAAAACAATATTCCAGACTTGCATGCCCTAACATCTACATATCCATTGCTTATATGTTGCCTGAGCCTCTCTCCATTTGTCCTCTTTAATGCTGATAACGTCCGCACAGTTACAGGCACAGCAAAGATCCCGGCCAGGCTGAAGTCACGTGAGTCTAAGATCACGCGGTCGCGGTCACGCTACTCTACCGCGCAGCAAGCCAGGGGAGGAGCCACACACACACAGGACAGTACTATGCGATGCCGATCTGATTCGGCGATCGCATAGTATAAAGAAGTGACTGTCACAGCAGCGGTCGGCGGCTCAGGTCATTCCGGGACACTGCATTGTCCCGGAATGAGGGTGACCGGGACCCGGGACAGACTCTCCAAATGCGGGACTGTCCCGGGCAATCCGGGACACGTCGTCACCCTACTATATGTATGGAAGGTGTGTATAAAGCAGGGCTATGTCAGTGTAACCAGCCTATTGTACAGTTTTCTGTGTGTAATGTGCACACAGTAGTTCTATATGTGTAATGGGCATGTGGTAGAGCTGTGTATGTTATATGTACAGGTGAAACTGTGAAAAATTAGAATATCGTGCAAAAGTCCATTTATTTCAGTAATGCAAATTAAAAGGAATTGCATGAATGCATCTTAAAATGAGAATTTTGTGAAAAGGTTCAATATTCTAGGCTCAAAGTGTCACACTCTAGTCATCTAATTAATCCATATCCCCTGAGCAAAGGGTACCTCAAAATTGTGACTTTGGGGTTTCATAAGCTGTAAGCCATAATCATCCAAATTATAACAAATAAAGGCTTGAAATATCTCGCTTTGCATGTAATGAGTCTATCTCAATAGTTTCACCTTTTAAGTTGCATTACTGAAATAAATGAACTTTGCACCATATTCTAATTTTTTGAGTTTCACCTATATATAGTAGTGTCAGTTGGGCGCTGTGCATGGCAGCGTCAGGTGGGCGCTGTGTATGGCAGCGTCAGATGGGAGCCCGATGCCGTCCATCCCCCCCCTTTCCCCGCTGTGTAGGATGGCTGTCCTCACCTCCATACAAGCTGTCATCCTGATCCCCCCCTCCCCTTCCTTCAGGATGGTCGGCGATGCCACAAGCCCCCCTTGCCCCCCCCCCCACTCTCTCCAAGTCAAGGTTTGCAGAGCGGCAGCGGGGCACAGTGTTAGCTGTAACATACAACTGACACTCTGCTTGAAACAGCCAATATCGGTGCTGGCACCGATGTCGGCCATTTAAAACCCTTCCATGTCGCGATTCTTAGGGGCATGGAGGTGATAACCATCGGGCCGCTGCTCTGCTGTGGCAGCGGCCCAATGCTTGAAGGGTAAATTGAGGGAAGGAGCTCCCCCACCGGGCCGCTGCGCTGCTGTGGCAGCGTCCCGATGGTTACCATGGCAACCTGACTCCTTCAAAGGAATCCGGATTGCCATGGTATAGCTGAGCCTGATCAGACTTACTGTGAATGACAATACACTGCAGTAAACTATACAGTGTACTGCAGTGTATTGTAGAGGCATCAAACCCACTGGATCCTCAAGAACCAAGTGGGTCTAAGTCAAAAAAGTGTAAAAAAAAGTGACAAAAGTAAAAAAAAAGTAAAAAAATAATCTAACTTCTTCCTATATCCACACATATAATTAGTTAAAGGGTTTCTGTCACCCCACTAAAGTGATTTTTTTTTTGGGGCTAGTTAAATTAGTTATATAGCGATATATTAAAATATAATAGTGTTCCTTACTTTGATCCAGCAGTTTAGTCAAAAAACTAAGTTTTATCATATGCAAATTCGGTCTCTACCAGCAAGTAGGGCGTCTACTTGCTGGTAGCTGCTGCAGAAATCCGCCCCCTCCTCTTGTTGATTGACAGGGCCAGCCGGGATCTCCTCCTCCGGCCAGCCCTGTCGGCATTTCAAAAATCGCGCGCCCGTGTTGAATCTGCGCAGGCGCTCTGAGATGAGGAGGCTCGTCTCCTCAGAACTCCCTCAGTGCGCCTGCGCCGATGACGTCTTCTATTTCGATGATGTCATCGGCGCAGGCGCACTGAGGGAGCTCTGAGGAGACGAGCCTCCTCATCTCAGAGCGCCTGCGCAGATTCAACACGGGCGCGCGATTTTTGAAATGCCGACAGGGCTGGCCGGAGGAGGAGATCCCGGCTGGCCCTGTCAATCAACAAGAGGAGGGGGCGGATTTCTGCAGCAGCTACTAGCAAGTAGACGCCCTACTTGCTGGTAGAGACCGAATTTGCATATGATAAAACTTAGTTTTTTGACTAAACTGCTGGATCAAAGTAAGGAACACTATTATATTTTAATATATCGCTATATAACTAATTTAACTAGCCCAAAAAAAAATAATCACTTTAGTGGGGTGACAGAAACCCTTTAAAAATGTAAAAAACACTAAACATGTTTGTATCTCCACGTCTGTAACGACCTGATCTATAAAATGATCACGTACTTTTATCGCACGGTGAACACCATAAAAATAAAAAAACTATGATGGAATTGCAATTTTGACCACCGCACTTCCCACAAAATGGTATAAAAAGTGATCAAAACTCATATGTACCCCAAAATAGTACCAATTGAACCGTCATCTTATCCCGCAAAAAATGAGCCCCTACTTAAGACAATCGCTCAAAAAATAAAAAAGATATGGCTTTCAGAAAATGGGGACACTAAAACATGATTTTTTTGTTTATAAAATGCTCTTATTATGTAAAACCAATATATATATATTAAATAGAATAAGAGGGGCACACCTACATCTAGTTCACATCGACCACTACACAGTATTATGTTAAAACAATTTATTAAATATACATACGGTACCTGATAAATTAATAATACACCTAAAATATGTAAATCTATACTGTGAATAAATAAATGAATAAATATATATCAATGAATAAATATATATCAATACAGATAGAATGTGATCTGTATATATATATTTATTCATTGATATATATTTATTCATTTATTTATTCACAGTATAGATTTACGTATTTTAGGTGTATTATTAATTTATCAGGTACCGTATGTATATTTAATAAATTGTTTTAACATAATACTGTGTAGTGGTCGATGTGAACTAGATGTAGGTGTGCCCCTCTTATTCTATTTAATATTTTATCTCCTTTTAAGGTTTGGGGTAACCTTTTTAGGGGGAGCACCCTTTTTCATAGCAACTTGGAGGGTGAGCCATTCCGATATATCCAATATATATATATATATATATATATATATAAAAACAGACATATTAGGTATTGCCGTGTCCGTAACAACCTGCTCTATAAAAATATCACACAAGCTCACCCGTCTGGTGAATGTCGTAAAAGAGAAAATGAAATAAAAACTGTGCCAAAAAGCCATTTTTTATCACCTTGCAACACAAAAAGTGTAATACCAAGCGATCAAAAAGTAATATGTGCCCAAAAATACATTTTTGCGGACCACAAAACAGTTGCGGACATGTGAATGGTGAATGGATCCTTACAAGAATAAATAACAATAGGAATTCAGTTTATTGCAGGACTTTTATTTTATTTTATTTTTTTACTATAAGCTGTACTGTACTGTGCTTATGTGTGGAGAGACGGTTATAATAACCAGCACAAAAGGCATTTTGTTGTGATTCACGGTTACTTGGTTACTTGCATTTTGCTTTATTTGACTTCACAGGGTGCAGCAGGAGGACTATGTCATTAATACATATTTCAGAATGTGCATTTTACACCTTTCTGGAGGAGTTGCTGGGAAAGGAGGTGTGAGAGATTTATAGCGTTCCGCAGGTACAGATATCATTCTGCGTACCTGTCTCATCCAGGTACCTCTCTCCTCTCTTGCAAACATGTTATTTCAAGCTTCAAAGAGGTTGTTTGTCAAACGAAATCACGGGCACTTTCAAAGTTATTCTACTCACTCACAGGAAACTGAGGAGATCCTGGACACCCACACAGCAACCCAGCAGAGAGTGGAAAATCAGAAAACATTATATAAATTTGTATTTTTAAAGATAATAAAAATTTCAGTTTTTCACATTACGGCTTTCTGTCCCCCTTCATTTAGCATTTAGTCAATCCTATTGTCTAGACAGTGGAGGACATCTCTTAGGGACAAACACTCACAACAAAATGGTCATTATCCTCTACTGGAAGCAAATGAATAGCATGCAGTAAATACATGTGCAGCACACCGGACTGCAGGGGAAGGTTGTGCAAGTCTGGCGAGGATTTAGGGAGTGGTGGTGGCGGCAACAAGGGTGGTTGTAGTCCTCATGGTGGCTAATCCCTGCTCCACCGCTCCCTGAGCAGCATGTGCAGCAAACTGAGAGGAGTGCAACCCTTCTTCCGCTCAGGGCACATCCTGGACTTTGGGGTCTCCTGCCTGATGGTGGCAGGGGGTTCTTGATGATAGATGAATAGGTAGCAGGATGCAAAACAGGAGAGCAGGGTTGGGTATAGAGACCAATCACCAGGTTGTCTTGATTCCAGTAAAATAAAGTCTCTCTGGCTAGATGCTGAGTATCATAGTATAAATACAAGCAGTAGGCACAGTTCTCATGTATTTCACAAGGCAGACATTTCCCAAAAGTCTTTGTAAACAGATAGGTAATATGATGGTCCACTCTAAGTCTTTCTTTAGATACCATCCCAAATAACTAAAAGTGTGCAAACTCTCAATATTTCTCTGCAGTGCTCAACTGCGGGATGCAGTCCTAGATTGGATGGGCAGTCTGAGTAGTGTGGCAGGCGCCAGAATCAATTAACTGTGACCATATGCAGTAAAGTCTAAAGCCATATATAGAAGGTCAATGCTTCTTTCCCTTAGAGGCTGGTTCTTAGCAAACTTGCTTTTCTGGCAAGGAGCAAGGGTGCACAGAGTGTCTTGGGCCCGCCCTTAGTACACTTAAAGGGATTCTGTCATCAGAAATGAGCCCTATAAGCTAAACATATGGCGATGTCCCTTGTAAAACATAGAATCCTAAAGTGAGTTTATCAAATGCCCCTGTGGCTCTATATTCCTAAAAAAGTGGTTAATATCACCTGTCCATCACTTCAAAATGTGTCCAAGGGGACGTCTCATGGTGAAAGGTGCCCGGCTGCAGCCATGTCGTTTAGGTGCCCAGCGCCGCCTTCTGAGCTGAAATCGCCGCCCTCCCTTTCATGAGATCCGCCTACCTCACGTCATCACTGCCTCTCTAACCACCGCTCGCTTCATCCAGATCCCGCACGTGCGCGCTAGGTATATCCTGACTACTGGCAGCGGCCTCGTATAGCGAAGTGCGCATGCGCCGGCCGGCGCACTTCGCACGAACCTTCACTGACTGCCCCCTAGGCAGTGATGACGTGAGGTAGGCGGATCGCATGAAAGGGAGGGTGGCGATTTCAGCTCAGAAGGCGGCGCTGGGCACCTAAACGACATGGCTGCAGCCGGGCACCTTTCACCATGAGACGTCCCCTTGGACACATTTTGAAGTGATTGACAAGTGATATAAACCGCTTTTTTAGGAATATAGAGCCACAGGGGCATTTGATAAACTCACTTTAGGATTCTGTGTTTTACAAGGGACATCGCCATATGTTTAGCTTATAGGGCTCATTTCTGATGACAGAATCCCTTTAACCTCTAATTTGCATACATATTTTAAAAAATACTTTTTCTCTAGAATGAATCAACAGATCACTAAAGGAGAGGTATCATTACATTTGGGTGAGTTATCTCAATAAAGCATTGCCATTTAACAGTTTCCTGGTGACAGGCTCCCTTTAATTATTGTACACCATGGATGTCCAGCCTGCATGCTCAAAACAACTGCATATACATAAATCCACCACTACTAACAAAGTATAATGGGGTACAGAAGTCAACCCTTACCAAACATCAAATGCATGTGGGTTTAAAGCTTAAACAATGATGGCCCATGCTGTCCTGTGTTAGTGGTTTGTTAGTGTCCTGTGTAAGAGATGTCCTCCCCTGTCTAGACCTTTTACTTTAAATGCAGGGGGTAGAAAGCTGTAAAGTGAAAAACTGCATTTTTTTACTTCAGAAATACAAATGTATATAATGTTTTAAGATTTTCACATCCACAGGTTAATATCTTTATGTCTATGTAAGCGGTACTGCTGGGTTGCTGTGTGGGTGTCCAGGATCTCCTCAATTTCCTTTGTGTCAGTAAAGCAAAATCATCTTAAAGTTGGACATTGGATTTTGAATTTAACTAAAGGGTCACCATAAGTTCACTCCTATGGTATGCAGCGAATTGTAAAACGCTTATGTACGAGCATCAGCATACCTTAATCATTTCAGGCAAATGCATGGAATATATGTACATGTGGGCCCTTGGGTTATAATGTCTCAGTGGGCCTCCTTGTGGCATTATAACCCGGCGCATGCCCATAGCTTTCTACTAGGCATGCGCCGGTTCTTGTAAAGTCGGGGACAGCAGAAGCCGCCCAGCGAAGTGAATATTGATGAGCTGGGCGGCGCTTAAAAACGGCGGTTGGGGGCGGCTGGCTGGGCGCAAGTGAATCTGAAATGCCGCCCCTTGGGCAGAAAGAAGACGATTCTACCAGGTTATAAAACATCAGTTTACTTTATTTATAAGGTGGACAGGGGGTATACTTATATGATTTTAATACACTCTAGAAGACCTGTGCAGTCATATATGTAGCTAAATATGCTTATTGGGCCTGTCAGTGTCCCTTTAAGCAGACTGTGATTGTCTATTGTTGTGACTTAGATGAAGATCAGATCACATTTTATGACCAATTTGTGCAGAAATCCATATCATTCCAAAGGGTTCACATACTTTTTCTTGCAACTGTATATATACACTCACCTAAAGAATTATTAGGAACACCATACTAATACGGTGTTGGACCCCCTTTTGCCTTCAGAACTGCCTTAATTCTACGTGGCATTGATTCAACAAGGTGCTGATAGCATTCTTTAGAAATGTTGGCCCATATTGATAGGATAGCATCTTGCAGTTGATGGAGATTTGAGGGATGCACATCCAGGGCACGAAGCTCCCGTTCCACCACATCCCAAAGATGCTCTATTGGGTTGAGATCTGGTGACTGTGGGGGCCATTTTAGTACAGTGAACTCATTGTCATGTTCAAGAAACCAATTTGAAATGATTCAGGCTTTGTGACATGGTGCATTATCCTGCTGGAAGTAGCCATCAGAGGATGGATACATGTTCTCATTCTGTTTACGCCAAATTCGGACTCTACCATTTGAATGTCTCAACAGAAATCGAGACTCATCAGACCAGGCAACATTTTTCCAGTCTTCAACAGTCCAATTTTGGTGAGCTCGTGCAAATTGTAGCCTCTTTTTCCTATTTGTAGTGGAGATGAGTGGTACCCGGTGGGGTCTTCTGCTGTTGTAGCCCATCCGCCTCAAGGTTGTGCGTGTTCTGGCTTCACAAATGCTTTGCTGCATACCTCGGTTGTAACGAGTGGTTATTTCAGTCAACGTTGCTCTTCTATCAGCTTGAATCAGTCGGCCCATTCTCCTCTGACCTCTAGCATCCACAAGGCATTTTTGCCCACAGGACTGCCGCATACTGAATGTTTTTCCCTTTTCACACCATTCTTTGTAAACCCTAGAAATGGTTGTGCGTGAAAATCCCAGTAACTGAGCAGATTGTGAAATACTCAGACCGGCCCGTCTGGCACCAACAACCATGCCACGCTCAAAATTGCTTAAATCACCTTTCTTTCCCATTCTGACATTCAGTTTGGAGTTCAGGAGATTGTCTTGACCAGGACCACCCCCCTAAATGCATTGAAGCAACTGCCATGTGATTGGTTGACTAGATAATTGCATTAAAGAGAAATAGAACAGGTGTTTCCTAATAATTCTTTAGGTGAGTGTATATGTAAAACAAAACATGACGAACTGTAGTTTTTACCATTTTTGTATACATACACCTTTTTGATAGCTTTTTATTCAATAATAAAGCTCATCATAATGCCCTCCTTATACTGTGACAGAAGAAAAAATGCCTAATGTGCACCAGTACAAAAAAATGCCTCCTAATAATGTGAACTAGTACAAAGATGCCCCGCTCTGTGTGCCAGTACAAAAATACCCCCTCTTAGTGCCCCCAGTTGAGTTAATGTCCCCATAGTGTCCCCATAATGTGTGCCAGTATAAAATACCTCTAGATAGTGCCCCCAGTAAATGCCCCCATAGTGCTCCTCTCCACCCTTCCCCATAGTGCCCCTATAATGTTCCAGTATAAAATGCCCCTATATAGTGCCCCCAGTAGATGCCCTCAGTGTCCCCCATAATGTATGCCAGTATAAAATGCCCAGAGATAGCCCCATTCATTGCTCTGCTAGATTTATATAGTGCCCCCAGTAGATGCCCCGATTGTGCTCCTCTTTCCCCCTTCCCCATAGTACCCCCCATAAGGTGTGCCAGTATAAAATGCCACTATATAGTGCCCCAAGTAGATGCTCCATAGTGCTTCTGTCCTCCCCTTCTCCATTGTACCCCCCATAATGTGCAGTAAAAAAATATCCCTATATAGTGCCCCCATAGTGCTCCTCTCCCCCCTTCATAGTGCGGCCAACAGCATTGTGCCAAATGAGAGGCTGCAACTGCTGGTTCCTCAGATGTCTTTTTCCTTTATTTGTGTTTCCGTGCTGGCTTGATTCTAGGTGACCCTGACTCCCTTCGTATTAAGTGCAGGGAGCCGGTGGTCGCGTCCCCTCACTATTATAGGGTTTTCAGGTGTCACACAGTCTAGGTACGAGGGCATGCAATCCTCTATTATAAAGATCTTTGCATGGGCATAGCAGTCAGGGAGAGCTCTAGGTTTTTTTTATAGGGCTCACCCATATGTTCCTTAGTTTGGGATCAAGTCAGTCGGATGTTTATTTATAACTTCCAGTTTTCTGCAACACCATCCGTGACAGTGGCCATCTCAGTGAGCAGGACAAAGAAATAATAAAAAAAAAAAAACAGCAGGTGGCGATACAGATACATTTTATTGAATAACTCGATGGCTAGGCTAAATTTTTAATTACCCGCAATTACAAAAGTATTCAGATCCATGTGCTGGTTTGAAAACTGTAGAATATTTTTCATGGGACAACCCATTTTATTTTTATTTAGAAGTTAAAATGTGAGATCCAATGGGGACAAAGACCAATGTGTTTGATAGCAATCTCTGTAAAGCAAATGTAGAATATGCGTTGGTGTTATCTAAATAAGTAACATAGCTAAATAATTAAAGGGGTTATCCAATTATTTTTTTATTCTTTGTATGTTTCTAACTAACCAAATGTAAGGGGTTTTCAGTTCACTTACTTCACCTACAGTAGCCCTGTTCTCCTAAGCTAAGCGTCACATGACCTGTGATGTTGGCTTTTTTCCCTGTTCTGATGTCGTTCTGTGTACAAACCAGAGGGAGCAACAAGCCACGCCCACTGCACTGCCCTATCTGCTGGCTGAGCTGTCGGCCCTGTGTCTCTCACTGAATTATTCAGCAAAGTTTACCCATTCTACCATCAACAGCACAGACCCGTGGTTGGAGGCTCTGCCACAGGTACTGAGCAGCTGCAGGGTTTCCTCTTCTCCAGACACTGAAGAGACAAATGCTGTGTACAGGATTGTCCAACTTAATTAAAAATCTTTTCGAGTATACCGCTGAGGACAGTGACTGGCTACAGTGGTCATGTGCTGTATACCTGCACGACACCACTGTAGTCTGTAAACCAGCAGCAGTGGGAGGGCCAGACCATTAGTACAAAGTATGGTGCCAAAGAAAGAGGTCAGTAGCACCATTTAGTTATTTTATAGCAATCAGGGACTTGTGCGAGATTTTAAATTATTTCAGACAACTCCTTTAAAGGGAATCTGTCACCTGGTTTGTGCATATTAAAGACATTTTTTCCATCCAGTTCGTCCTGTCATCCTGCAAGTTGATCCAGAGGAAGGCAAAAAAAAAAAAACTGTCAGGTAGAAGACAAAAATTCCTTCCCTACCCCAATCAGGCAATCAGAATAACTCCCTGGATCAACGACCCCTCACTAGTAGCTATAGCCTGTAATATTATTACACTCCAGAAATACATTCAGGGCCCTCTTAAATTCCTTTATTGTACTCACCATCACCACCTCCTCAGGCAGAGAGTTCCATAGTCTCACTGCTCTTACCGTAAAGAATCCTCTTCTATGTTTGTGTACAAACATGACACTTGATATACTACTGCCATGTACAATAAAATACCTTATTTCTTGCTGTAGTCTTCATTTTTGTTTCATTAGCGATAAAATCCACTTTTTATGTATGCAAATAAGTGTCCAAGGTGCCCAGAGGGGCGGTATTATCCTAATGTGGAGCCTAGGAACTCCCCCGTACAGTGCCCAGCCCGCCTTCCTTTAGAGCCCAAGCACGCCTCTTCCAGCATCAGTAACTGCCCACATCCAAACTCTTTGCTGCCACCCCCCATTGCTATGTGAAATCTCACGCAGGCACAGTACCGGGGACTGCCTGCGCAATGTAGAAGCTCCTGAGGGCAACAGCTTCAAATGTGTCACTGGGCATGCACCAAGCATGCGCCGAGCCCAGTGACAAATTTAAAGCTATTGCCCTCAGGAGCCTCTACATCGCGCAGGTGCAGGCAATCCGCGGTACTGCGCCTGCGTGAGATTTCACATAGCGGAGGGGGGCGGCGGCAAAGTGTTCGGGTATGGGCAGTTACTTATGCTGAAAGGAGGCGTGCTTGGGCTCTAAAGGAAGGCGGGCTGGGCACTGTACGGGGGAGTTTCTGGGCTCAAGATTAGGATAATAACTCCCCTCTGGGCACCTTGGACACCCATTTGCATAACATAAAAAGTGGATTTTATCGCTAATGAAACCATGAAACAAAAAATTAAGACTACAGCAAGAAATAAGGTATTTTATTGTACATGGCAGTAGTAACACCTTAATATGCTCAAACCAGGTGACAGATTCCCTTTAATATGCTCAAACCAGGTGAAAGATTCCCTTTAAGTATAATATTACTTACATCTGTTAGCACTTTTGCATCACATTATAGAGGAGTGCAAAAAGAGACTTAAAAACACAGGCTAAAATAAGGTATATCTAGAAAATTGATCAGAGTCATGACACTTGATATAATGAGTGTGGTAGGTTACAGAAAAAATGTAGTTGGAGATGTTGGTTTGCGCATACGTACATGACTTTAGGTACAATGGGAAAGTTGATCAACCAACTTAGATGTGATAGTTCAGTAGTTCATTGTATGTCCCATGAACTATATGGCTTAGTGGTGTGGTTTTTATTAGAGATGAGCGAATCGAAGCTGACAAAGTGGAATTCGATCCGAATTTCAGGAATTATTCGATTTGCACCGAATCATAAACAGTTATATATATGTTCTAAAGCCTTTTTTTGTCGTGTATTAGTGGGGAAAAATAAGGGGGCTTATTAGCCGTTGTGTGTTGAAGTGAGAAAATTATAGCACTTTTTGGAGTGTATTAGTGGCAAAAAAAAACTTTATTTGCCGATCACGGCCGCAGTTATATGTTTTAAAGCCAAGACAGGTTCGTCAGACACAACACTTAGTTGGCATGGCCCAGGATCAGGCCCTGTGCCCTCACCTGTCCTCAATCTGCCTCTGTCCTTTTCTGTTCCATCAGCTAGAGAAGTAATATATGCTGTGGGCTCAGCTCCACTATACAGCGAGGACAAGCTACTAGAGGACAGTTAGTAGCTACTGCCTAGCCAAGATCCAGTGGAGACATCCTCCGCTTCCTCCGGTAGGCGGGCAAGTAGTGATGAGGAGAGTAGCGTGGGAGATGGTGTTGCGAGTGGTCAGGCTAAGAGACCGTTGAGGAGGACATCAGTGACGTGCAGACAGTACTTGATGATGATGTAGCCGATCGCAATTGGGAGCCGGGTGACGAAGGGGCTTCATCATCATCGGGAGAAGAGGGTGGCAGCTTGCGCGTGAGGCAGCGATGGAGCCAGCAAGTCGCTTCTGTGAGGCAGTTATAGTCTGCAGTGTAATTTTCATTTTCCTTTAGAGAATTTTACAATTTCTAGAAATAGTCCAGAAAATATTTTTTGAAATTGCTGGTAGTCACATCAGTAGATACAGACAAGGACACTGAGGCCCTGGACTACAACCCCCCACTGCCCCCTACCTACTTGCAGTACAAGCCCTAGATGGTTAGACCACAACTGGTTGATGGTCCCTACTCTACTTAAGTGCAGGGACAGACAAACAAACACCAGAGCCATCAGAAATGGGTCAGAACCAGACGGGCAATGCAGTACCAGAACGGGAGACGGAGAGTGGTCAGAAGACAAGCTGAGGTCAGAAACACAGGATATCAATAAGTGAAAGAGGAACAAGGAACCTAGCTAGTGAGCCAAACAAGACTATCACTGGCAATGGTGTATGGCCGGGAAGAGATTTAAATAGAGCGTCTAGTCCCTGGATCAGAACCTGATAGGTCCATGACTTGGCGCTCCATTAGGCTACATTCACACGTATTTTGTTTCCATGTACATTCCATTTTTTTTGCTAATAGGATACGGACCCATTCATTTCAATGGGTCCACAAAAAATGCGGACAGCACACCGTGTGCTATCCGCATCCGTATGTCCATTCCGTAGCCCCGCAAAAAAGATAGAACATGTCTTATTCTTGTCTGTTTTGCTGACAAGAATAGGCATTGTTATAATGGATCCGCAAAAAATGGATGCCATACGGAGCATCATCCGTTTTTTAGGGGGGATCCGCAATTTGCGGACTGCAAAGCACATACGGTCGTGCGAATGTAGCTTTAGTCAGAAACACTAGTACACAGTAATAGAGCAGCAGAGCTAATCAGCCCACTACTAATCTCTGCCTGCTGCAGGGAGAAAAAGAGTTTTGCATGTTACTAAGGATGCGCTCGCGTCACAGTGGTAACTGCGTAATCTTTATCGGCTGGGTGCTGTAGTCTGGTATTGATTGATTCTGGAAAAAGATGCAATGAAATAGATATAACTAAAATTTACACTGAAGGATATTGTTCTAAGTATTCAAATACCTTGAGTCAGTTCGGTAACCTGCAGCCTCCTCAAACTTTTTCCAGTAGATTGTTTCAGTCCACCCACTCAAACCCATGACAGAATCCATTCTTACTAATCATTTGTTATGAGGTGGATGAGGAGTGTAGAAAATATGTAACACAGGGTTATTACCAATATTCCCAAGAGTGCTGAGTAGCTTGTTCTACAAGAGGGTGTAGACTGGGTCAAGGATCAGGAATTATTTTCAGATATAAAAAGAAAAAAAATCTAAATTCTGATTTAGCACAGTTAAATCATATTTGGATTTTGTTGATTGGTTTCTGTGGGAACTTCTTTAATGTATTTTCAAAGTGCTTATCTTAAAGGGGTTGTCCAATATTTCTACCTTTTTTTTAAATTTCTTCCCTTCTCCGTGTGGTACCTGTGAAGAAATCTATACTTACCTTCTCCGCAGTACTTTATTCTGGATCCATGGCTCCTTGGCTGTTTTTACTGTACTTCTGGTA
Organism: Bufo bufo; assembly: GCF_905171765.1. NCBI lineage: Eukaryota > Metazoa > Chordata > Amphibia > Anura > Bufonidae > Bufo > Bufo bufo. Next base: position 576,525,078 of record NC_053391.1, on the reverse strand, counting down.
ACTATGCCATTTTCTACATGGATGGGGTCATGTGCGCGGGTTCAACCTAGGACTAGCCTCAGTGGTGACGTGTCTGCAAGTTGCTTGGTCACTGCTAAGGATAGTCATTGACTGTAGAGGAGCATGTGACCCTATCCGTGTAAGAAGTTGAGGCAGCCAGAAGTGCATTGAGGACAGCCTGGGAGTCAAGTTGCTGGAATGGAGCAACAGGGAGCAGGTAAGTATCTCTTCACACGTACCACTGGGGGTAGGGAAGGAATAAAAAAAAAATCCTGGGCAACTCTTTTTATCATTCAATTAATGTAAAATAAAATTTTACCAAAATTGCAATCATTTTCAAATACAAATATTCTACTGCCTTGCGTGTACAGCTCTTGCAATCCTATGTATCTTCATGGCTACAGACTCCAAACCATGTGCAGTCTGATCCCACAGGCATGCTCCTTTCTATCTGTTTCCTACTTCTTGGTTACCAACTGTATGTATGTAAGGAAGAAGTAACAGGGGACAGATGGAAGAAAATATGAGTGAAAAATCAGACTACTCAGGGCTTGTAACCATGGAGACATATAGGTCCACATATGAGCTGTGGGTGCAACACACTACGATATTTTGAAATAAAACTAGAGATAAGTGCAAGATTAAAGGAATTTCTGGACTGTCCGACTGCCTAAACCATTTTCAATGACCCTAGGGCCATTATCCCACTGCCTCATTTGCTAAAAGTTGTTCCTTTAGAGGGAAGAGTCCTGACTAAGTTTTCACCTCCAGTAGAAGAGGGGATGATCCCAACTAATACTAGGCCCCCTCTTGCCCTGGGCCCCATAGCAGTCGCATGATCTGCCGCTATGGTAGTTACGCCCCTGTGTCTATCTATTTACAGTTGCAAGAAAAAGTATGTGAACCCTTTGGCATGATATGGATTTCTGCACAAATTGGTCATAAAATGTGATCTGATCTTCATCTAAGTCACAACAATAGACAATCACAGTCTGCTTAAACTAATAACACACAAATAATTAAATGTTACCATGTTTTTATTGAACACACCATGTAAACATTCACAGTGCAGGTGGAAAAAGTATGTGAACCCTTGCATTTAATAACTGGTTGAACCTCCTTTGGCAGCAATAACTTCAACCAAACGTTTCCTGTAGTTGCAGATCAGACGTGCACAACGGTCAGGAGTAATTCTTGACCATTCCTCTTTACAGAACTGTTTCAGTTCAGCAATATTCTTGGGATGTCTGGTGTGAATCACTTTCTTAAGGTCATGCCACAGCATCTCAATTGGTTTGAGGTCAGGACTCTGACTGGGCCACTCCAGAAGGTATATTTTTTTCTGTTTAAGCCATTCTGTTGTTGATTTACTTCTATGCTTTGGGTCGTTGTCCTGTTGCAACACCCATCTTCTGTTGAGCTTCAGCTGGTGGACAGATGGCCTTAAGTTCTCCTGCAAAATGTCTTGATAAACTTGGGAATTCATTTTTCCTTCGATGATAGCAATCCGTCCAGACCCTGACGCAGCAAAGCAGCCCCAAACCATGATGCCCCCACCCCCATACTTCACAGTTGGGATGAGGTTTTGATGTTGGTGTGCTGTGCCTCTTTTTCTCCACACATAGTGTTGTGTGTTTCTTCCAAACAACTCAACTTTGGTTTCATCTGTCCACAGAATATTTTGCCAGTACTGCTGTGGAACATCCACGTGCTCTTGTGCAAACTGTAAACGTGCAGCAATGTTTTTTTTGGACAGCAGTGGCTTCCTCTGTGGTATCCTCCCATGAAATCTATTCTTGTTTAGTGTTTTATGTATCGTAGATTCGCTAACAGGGATGTTAGCATATGCCAGAAACTTTTGTAAGTCTTTACCTGACACTCTAGGATTCTTCTTCACCTCATTGAGCAGTCTGCGCTGTGCTCTTGCAGTCATCTTTCCAGGACGGCCACTCCTAGGGAGAGTAGCAGCAGTGCTGAACTTTCTGCATTTATAGACAATTTGTCTTACCGTGGACTGATGAACAGCAAGGCTTTTGGAGATACTTTTATAACCCTTTCCAGCTTTATGAAAGTCAACAATTCTTAATCGTAGGTCTTCTGAGAGCTCTTTTGCGCAAGGCATCATTGACATCAGACAATGCTTCTTGTGAAAAGCAAACCCAGAACTGGTGTGTGTTTTTTTATAGGACAGGGCAGCTGTAACCAACATCTCCAATCTCATCTCATTGATTGGACTCCAGTTGGCTGACACCTCACTCCAATTAGCTCTTGGCGATGTCATTAGTCTAGGGGTTCACATACTTTTTCCACCTGCACTGTGAATGTTTACATGGTGTGTTCAATAAAAACATGGTAACATTTAATTCTTTGTGTGTTATTAGTTTAAACAGACTGTGATTGTCTATTGTTGTGACTTAGATGAAGATCAGATCACATTTTTTGACCAATTTGTGCAGACATCCATATCATTCCAAAGGATTCACATACTGTTTCTTGCAACTGTATCTATCTATCTATGTCTGTCTATCCAAGGAAAATAAAGGAGATCCACAGCACTCCAAAATGATGATAAAGTATAAAAACTTTATTCAACCACCTCCCGTTCGCACGTTGACTATAAACGTCCGGGAGTTGGTTCTCTATTTCTGAATGGACGTTCCAGAACGTCCGTTCAGAAACTGCAGCTGTTCCATCTAATCGTGCAGCTGCTGATCGGGTTGCCCGCTGTCAGTGACAGCAGGGCAACCTAGAGAGAAGGCAGGGACAGTGCCCAGGTGTCCCTGCCTTTTGGATCGCTGCATACACAGCGTTCACTGAGCGCTGTGTATGCAGAGCAGGAAGCCCTATGCGCTTCCTGTTCCGGCCCGGCGGTCATGTGATCGCTGGGACCGGAGAGTGCAGGAGCTGTGTGAGGCCTTTTAGAGACCTCGATCAGCCCTGCACTGAGGCTGTACAGCACTGTATTGCGCTGTACAGCCTCTCTGGAGGGGGGGGGGGGGGGTGTATTTCTCCTGTAACTGGGGCTACTATGTCAGCCCCAGTTACAGGAGAAATCAAAAGTGAAAAAAAAGAGAAAAAGTGAAATAAATGTCCCCCAGAGTTCTTGTATGACCTTATGGGGGACAAAAAGTGTAAAATAAAAAAAAAAAAGTGTTAAAAAAATAAAATAAAAAAAAAGGTTTCACATGTAAAAAAAAAAATTCCCCAAGTAAGGAATAAAAAAAAAAGTTAAAAATAGAAAAAATAAAATAAAATAGACATATTTGGTATTGCCGCGTTCGTGATGGTCAGCTCTATAAATATATCACATAATCGACCCAGTCCAATAAACACCATAAAAAATAAATAAAAATAACTGTCAAAAAAAGCCATTTTTGTCACCTTACATCACAAAAAGGGCAACACCAAATGATCAAAAAGGCGTATGTCCCACAAAATGGTACCAATAAAACCGTCACCTTATCCCGCAAAAAATGAGCCCCTACATAAGAAAATCTCTCAAAAAATAAAAAAAACTATAGCTCTCAGAACATGGACACATTAAAACAATTTTTTTGTTTCAAAAATGCTCTTATTGTGTTAAAGTGAAATAAATAAGAAAAAGTATACATATTAGGTATCGCCACGTCCGTAACAATCTGCTCTATAAAAATGTCACTTGACCGAACCCCTCAGGTGAACGCTGTAAAAATAAATAAATAAAAACTGTGCTAAAACAACCAATTTTTTGGTCACCTTGCCCCATAAAGTGTTATAATAAGTGATCAAAAAATCATATGTACCCAAAAATAGTACCAATAAAACTGGCACCTTATCCCCTAGTTTACAAAATGGGATCACTTCTTGGGAGTTTCTACTGTAAGGGTGAGTCAGGGGGGCTTCAAATAGGGCATGGCATCTAAAAACCATGTGGAGTTCCTTTTCTTCTGCGTCCTGCCGTGTGCCCATACAGCAGTTTATAACCACATGTGGGGTGTTTCTGTAAACCTCATAATCTGGGTGATAAATATTGAGTTTTATTTGGCTGTTAACCATCGATGTGTTAAAGATTTTTTTTTATTAAAATGGAAAATCTGCCAAAAAAGTGAAATTTAAAAATGTGATCTCCGTTTTCCTTTAATTCTTGTGGAACGCCTAAAGGGTTAACAAAAATTGTAAAATCGGTTTTAGGTAACTTGAGGGGTGTAGTTTCTACAATGGGGTCATTTATGGGGGTATCCACTATGTAGGCCCCACAAAGTGACTTCAGACCTGAACTGGTCCTTAAAAAGTGGGTTTTGGCAATTTTCTTAAAAATTTGAAGAATTACTTCTAAACTTCTAAGCCTTCTAACGTCCTAAAAAAATTAAATTACACTTCCAAAATGATGCCAACATAAAGTAGACATTGGGGAATGTTAAGTAATAAATATTTTATGAGGTATCACTTTCTGCTTTAAAAGCTGAGAAATTGAAATTTCTAAAATTGCACATTTGTCAAAATTTTTGGTAAATTTGGGATTTTTTCAAAAATAAAGGTGAAATATATGGTGAAATATATTGACTCAAATTTATGACTATCATAAAGTACAATGTGTCACGAGAAAACAATCTCTGAATGACTTGGATAAGTAAAGGCGTTCCAAAGTCATTGCCACATAAAGTGAGATATGTCAGATTTGCAAAATTAGACCTGGTCAGGAAGGGGGCAAATGGCCCAGATGGGAAGTGGTTAAGCCTGATAAAGGTCATGTGATAGGACGTTGTTTCTGTACATCAGGATCTGTGTATGCTGGCACCCATCTTTATTTTTTGGAGGAATTTGTGCTATCTATCTATCTATCTATCTATCTATCTATCTATCTATCTATCTATCTATCTATCTATCTATCTATTATCTATTGCATATCTGTATCTCTTTCTCTCTATCTGTCTATCTCTGTCTGTCTGTTTGTATCTACTTGCATGTTGCATGGAAGAATAGAGTATTTCATGACCAGTAGGATACTAGGAAGCCAAAAAAATTTGATATGTGTTTTCTTCTATTTGTCAGGAACAAATAGAAGAAATGAATGATAGAGTTATTACTTTTATATATACAGTACTCAATACTGCATGGGACATTCTTTGATGGAAAAGCTTGCTTCCTCATATATAAAGATGTTTTCATTATTATTAATCAAATATTTGTGCTCCTCTATAGTAACTGAAGGTGAGAAGAAATACACATTTGAACATGCTGGTGTGAATGAAGTGTAATGCTACTGTGGTGTAATCTGCTGTATATGTATCAGAGGATGAACATTTTCTGCAACCTTCTGTAGAAACATAAATGGCAGGTCTCTAATTTTTGCACTTAGCTGTATGCAAGCATCTTTTTTTTATGTCAATGGTAAATAATATGTTATGTTGAGGACGGGGAATCCCATGGAAGAAATTATTACAAGGAAGACCCCATTTTGACTGTGAAGTAAGTGGCGTGGGCTTTGTGAGTCACAGTACACCGGGGATCTTTCGTATTGAGGGGGAGGTAGTATATGCACTTTATACATAGAGATGTTGTAAGGTATGTCCGGTAATACTGACATTACAGTCGGGAAACGTTCAAACATTGTAATATATTAACCCTTTATATCAATCTCATGAGTTTAAGGCAAGAACGTCTAAAACCACCATATCTGTTTGGTGGAACACGATACAATATTTTTCATGGCCTAAACAACTTTGTATGAATAAGTGAAAATAACGTCAACTACATCGAACACACTGTAAACTCTCTGTACAGAGATTGGCATCGGTAACGTAGCCACCATTGGAGATCAAAATGTACATTCAAAATTAAATTATCAGTATAGTTTTGGAGTGTGTTAGTAAGCCAAAGTGCATGTAAAATATCATAAACATGGGGAGAACATACAAACTTCATACAGATGCTACCCTTGGATGAATTCACACCCTGGACCCAACAATCCTAAGCGCTAAGCCACAATAAATCTAGAGTGACATGGTCGTTCACTGCTAAAGGAGTTAATGTGATTTTTCTATACATTCTTTGATAACAAGAGCTGTATATGGGAGAAAGGGTTAATTTACCAGGCCCAGATTTAGTTGTTAGTAGTGGGCTGGTTCCACCCATCTGCTCTGGGAGCAGTGTAGGAGAATCAGTGAGAGGTAGCTGATGCTTGAGGAGCTGTATTCAGGTTGTGCAATATTGAAGTTGCAAGGAAGTTGCAAGGAGAAGCAGCAGACAGGGACACACTGTGAGCCAAAATCAACCAGAAAGTGACTCTAAGGCCCCTTTCACACGAGCGAGTTTTCCACGCGGATGCGTTGCGGGAGGTGAACGCATTGCATCCGCACGGAATCCTGACCCATTAATTTCTATGGGGCTGTACACATGAGCAGTGATTTTCACGCATCACTTGTACGTTGCGTGAAAATCGCAGCATGCTCCTCTTTGTGCGTTTTTCACGTAACGCGGGCGCCATAGAAATGAATGGGGTTGCCTGAAAATCGCAAGCATCCGCAAGCAAGTGCGGATGCGGTGCGATTTTCACTCATGGTTGCTAGGTGACAGTCTATTCACTGTATTATTTTCCCTTATAACATGGTTATAAGGGGAAATAATAGCATTCTGAATACAGAATGCTTAGTAGGTGATCAATTGAGGGTGAAAAAAATATAAAAAAATTAACTCACCTTCTCCTCTTGTTCGCGTAGTTCCCGGTCTCTTCTTTACTTCTTAAAAGATGAACTATCGGCTAGGACCTGTGGTGACGTCAGATCACATGCTCCAATCACATGGTCCATCACCACGGTGATGGACCATGTGATTGGAGCATGTGATCTGACGTCACCAAAGGTCCTTTAGCCCACAGCTCATCATTAAAGAAGTAAAGAAGAGACCGGGAACTACGCGAACAAGAGGAGAAGGTGAGTTAATTTTTTTATTTTTTTTTAACCCTCAATTGATCACCTACTAAGCATTCTGTTTTCAGAATGCTATTATTTCCCCTTATAACCATTTTATAAGGGAAAATAATAACATCTACACAACACCTAACCAAAGCCCGAACTTCTGTGACGCGAGTGCAAAACGCATTACAATGTTGCGTTTTGCATGGATGGTGATGCATGGATGGTGATGGATCATGTGATGGACCTTGTGATGAGCGCAGTGACATCACCAAAGGTCTTTTTCCTCCCAGGTCTTCAAAGAAGAAGACAGAAGAGAAGCCGGGTTGCGCCAACAAGTGGATGAGGTGAGTTAAATAATTATTATTTTTTTTAACCCCTCCATCCCTATTTTACTAAGCATTCTGTATTAAGAATGCTATTATTTTTCCTTATAACCATGTTATAAGGGAAAATAATAAAGATCGGGTCCCCATCCCGATCATCTCCTAGCAACCATGCGAGAAAATCGCACCGCATCCGCACTTGCTTGCAGATGCTTGCGATTTTCACGCAGCCCCATTCACTTCTATGGGGCCTGCGTTGCGTGAAAAACGCACAATGTAGAGCATGCTGTGATTTTCACGCAACGCACAAGTGATGCGTGAAAATCACTGCTCATGTGCACAGCCCCATAAAAATGAATGGGTCCGGATTCAGTGTGGGTGCAATGCATTCACCTCACGCAATGCACCCGCGCGGAAAACTCACTTGTGTGAAAGAGGCCTAAAGCCTCTTTCACACGAGCGAGTTTTCCGTCTGGGTGGGATGAACACATCCGGACTGAACACATCATTTCTTTGTTCAGGAAAAATCGCAGCATGTTCTATAGCCTGCATTTTTCACACAGCTTTGGTTCCATAGACGTGAATGGGGCTTGTGTGAAAAACGGATTGCATCTGGATACAATCCGGATGCAATTAATTTTTCACTGATTGTTGCTAGTAGATGTATATTGTTATTCTTCTGGGGGTTTTTCACGCACGTGAAAAACACATCAAAAACTGATTGCACCCGCGCGGAATAAACTAAAACACTGAACGCAAATGTACACAAAACTGACTGAACAGTTTTTTCCTGAACAGATCCTGACACAATCCGTATCGCTCATGTGAAAGAGACCTTAGAGAAGCCAGCTTCTAAGGTAAAGAAGCATTGAACTATACAGACGGTTGAGGGCCATTTTAAGGGACAGTGCATGGACAAAAAGTCAGTGAATGTAATGCATGCATGTTGGAGATGGATTTCACTGCATTACACTGGTGATAAGCTTCAGGTACCCTGTCATACTTCTGAGACAGACTGGCCATCTGTTAAAATACTACACCCTGTACTGTACTATATTGAGAGTGAGAAATTATTGTGAGAGAGAATTTGCACCCCTTTGCCAAATTGGGATGTTTGATTGGATTTACTGGAAGATACTTAGGGTATGTCCTATAATCCCATATACAACCTTGGGAAAACTACGTACGAAACTTGTAAAGACAGCCTACTTTTGGAATTGCCTGTTTGTGCCAACTGCCCAAGTTCCTTTGGTAAAGTACATTGGACTTGTTACCCTAAAACTGGTCTCATCAATTCTTAGCACTGCCAACTCGCCATGCCACATCATTGGCCCATTTCCCAGTACTTTAAGGGAGCCTTGCCTTGCACTTCAAAACCCACTGACAGCAAGGGCACCCCACCTACCATCAGGCAGGAGACCCCAAACCGGGGTCTACACCGAGGGGAAGAAAGAGTGCGCCCCTCTTTTCACTGCAATGCCCAGGGAGCACCAGAGGGAGGACAGCCACTGTGAGTACTACTACCAACAACATCCAAGCCTTCACTACCACTGCCATGCTCTAACTCTTCCCTCCTAGGCTCGCTGCAAATGAATTTTAGTTACTGACATCGGGTAAAAATGACCTTAGGAGCAATTTTCCATAATACAAATGATTTTCCATGAAAAACTTGGTTTGTTTTGTGTGAAATATTTTTATATATTTTTCTTCTTCTGATTTTGTGAACTTAATTAGAATCCTCATAGTATCATGGCCAAATGTTTAGAGGGTTAGGCTTCCCCCCCCTAGGGGGCCTACCGTGCACCCAGATTTTAATGTGATAACAGTGCCTAAAACATATAAAGGACCAATCAGTTCCAGCGGAAAACTATATAAAGCTGACAGATGAGCAGATCACTTCCTTTTGGGGTTTTGGAGTCATTTATATCAAATAAGATAACTGATTAGCTCTTACTGTGCTCAGTAGTGCCCAAACATAACTGCGTAGATTATGACAATTAGAGATTGTATAATATGTTTTGCAAGGGATGGTTTTTGGACTGTTTCAGAGTTTATGACCCTATTGACTTGAGCATACAGTATGTTAGTATTTCAGTATAATTGGATATAAAGCCATTACAGGGCATTAAAAGCAGCTACAGTATAATGTACTATAATGTACTCGTACAATGTACATTACACATTACATTCTGACTGTATGACTCTCAAAATGTTTCGTTTTTTTTATTTTATATAAAATTTTGACAGTGGAGCATTAAATGTGCAGAATATAAATGGACTTTAAAGTTTGACGTCAAACAGAGGAGGTGGCTATATGTAATGTAGTAGTTAGAAAATTGTAACCTCTGAACATCCCTAATGAGAATCTGATAAAACAAATAGAGGCCGCATAAATATTACTTGATTATATTGATGGCCTATCAATTGCAGGCTTTTCCCTTTCACTTGAAGGAGAAGAAGCAGCAATATCCTCCACCCACGATACAAAGCAGACGGTGTGCAGGTCAATGGATCCATCTTAGCAATGAAGCTGCCAGTGACCCCTTCAAACAGTTTATTGGTAGATGTGCTTAGTCAGACCCCCACCGATCTGAAATTGATGGCCTATCCTGAGGATAGTCCATCTACAGGTGAAACTCGAAAAAATTAGAATATTGTGCAAAGTTCATTTATTTCAGTAATGCAACTTAAAAGGTGAAACTAACATATGAGATAGACTCATTACATGCAAAGTGAGATACTTCAAGCCGTTATTTGTTATAATTTGGATGATTATGGCTTACAGCTTATGAAACCCCAAAGTCACAATCTCAGGTACCCTTTGTTTAGGGGGTATGGATTAATTAGCTGACTAGAGTGTGACACTTTGAGCCTAGAATATTGAACCTAATTTTAAACTGCATTAATGCAAATCCTTTTAATTTGCATTACTGAAATAAATGGACTTTTGCACGACATTCAAATTTTTCGAGTTTCACCTGTATATCCAGAACCTGGAAACCCTCTGGCATACATTTTAGGTTGTGTTCATAATTGTGTTTTTCATTTGAATTGTTCTGCTGTGTTACATGAGCAGAAGAATGAAGGTAGTGCTGGATCCTTTGCATGATGGATAGCAACTGTGCCCGATACTACCATTGACTATAATGGTGTCTGTTATTTTATGGGACAAAATAGCACAACCTGCTGCGCTATTTTGTCCAGTATTTTGATTGATTTGATTAGATTCTGCTCCGTAGTTACCTAACAGAACCACCAACACAATTATGAACCTAGTCTTAGAAAGCTGTCGGGTGACAGGTAATTTTTCTATAAATATGCACTCATGTATGTTTATTTCAGTGCGGACAGGGGAATAAGCTGATGTCAACTACTATGGAAGAAAAGGATGGGGCATGCTGAAATCTAACATTAAAAGACCATTGTTTCCCTCTAATATGGGGGAAAAGTCAGGAGACCCCCAAATCCATTCCTGGTGGGTTTGTCCAGTTTTAGGCTAGTTTCACACTAGCGGCAGAGGAGTCCGGCAGGCTGTTCCGGCGGGTGAACAGCCTGTCGGATCCGTCCTGCCGCTAGTTCACATGTGCCCCTGGACTGCCGCTCCGTCCCCATTGACTATAATGGGTGTGAGGCGGAGTTCCGGTGGCAGCACGGCAGCGCACAGCGAGAGTCAGCTGGACTAAAAGTACTGCATGTCATAGTTTTTGTCTGGCTGCCTCTCGTCGTGCGCTGTCGTGCTGCCGCCGGAACTCCGCCCCCGCCCCCATTATAGTCGATGGGGATGGATCGGCAGTCTGGGGGCACATGTGAACTAGCAGCAGGACGGATCCGGCAGGCTGTTCACCCACCGGAACAGCCTGCCGGACTCCCCTGCCCCTAATGTAAAAGTACCCAAGACATAATTTGTGACTTAAAACCACACCACAACTACACAAAAAAGGGAAAAAGGAAAAAAAATTATAAAAAATGCAAAAGAACCCAATGGATAAAATTCTTTCAACAATCAATATTGGTGTAATAATATTACTGGAGTGTAATAATATTACAGGCTATAGCTACTAGAGAGGGGTCGTTGATCCAGGGAGTTATTCTGATTCCCTGATTGGAGTCGGGAAGGAATTTTTTATTTCCCTAAAGTGGGGAAAATTGGCTTCTACCTCACAGTTTTTTTTTTGCCTTCCTCTGGATCAACTTGCAGGATGACAGGCCGAACGGGATTATGTACTATGTTATGTACTATGTTATGTATGACATATATATATATACACTGCTCAAAAAAATAAAGGGAAGACTTAAACAACACAATGTAACTCCAAGTCAATCACACTTCTGTGAAATAAAACTGTCCACTTAGGAAGCAACACTGAGTGACAATCAATTTCACATGCTGTTGTACAAATGGGATAGACAACAGGTGGAAATTATAGGCAATTAGCAAGACACCCCCAATAAAGGAGTGGTTCTGCAGGTGGTGACAACAGACCATTTCTCAGTTCCTATGCTTCCTGGCTGATGTTTTGGTCACTTTTGAATGCTGGCGGTGCTTTCACTCTAGTGGTAGCATGAGACAGAGTCTACAACCCACACAAGTGGCTCAGGTAGTGCAGCTTATCCAGGATGGCACATCAATGCGAGCTGTGGCAAGAAGGTTTGCTGTGTCTGTCAGCGTAGTGTCCAGAGCATGGAGGCGCTACCAGGAGACAGGCCAGTACATCAGGAGACGTGGAGGAGGCCGTAGGAGGGCAACAACCCAGCAGCAGGACCGCTACCTCCGCCTTTGTGCAAGGAGGAACAGGAGGAGCACTGCCAGAGCCCTGCAAAATGACCTCCAGCAGGCCACAAATGTGCATGTGTCTGCTCAAACGGTCAGAAACAGACTCCATGAGGGTGATATGAGGGCCCGACGTCCACAGGTGGGGGTTGTGCTTACAGCCCAACACCGTGCAGGACGTTTGGCATTTGCCAGAGAACACCAAGATTGGCAAATTCGCCACTGGCGCCCTGTGCTCTTCACAGATGAAAGCAGGTTCACACTGAGCACATGTGACAGAGTCTGGAGACGCCGTGGAGAACGTTCTGCTGCCTGCAACATCCTTCAGCATGACCCTTTTGGCATTGGGTCAGTAATGGTGTGGGGTGGCATTTCTTTGGAGGGCCGCACAGCCCTCCATGTGCTCACCAGAGGTAGCCTGACTGCCATTAGGTACCGAGATGAGATCCTCAGACCCCTTGTGAGACCATATGCTGGTGCGGTTGGCCCTGGGTTCCTCCTAATGCAAGACAATGCTAGACCTCATGTGGCTGGAGTGTGTCAGCAGTTCCTGCAAGACAAAGGCATTGATGCTATGGACTGGCCCGCCCGTTCCCCAGACCTGAATCCAATTGAGCACATCTGGGACATCATGTCTCGCTCTATCCACCAACGTCACGTTGCACCACAGACTGTCCAGGAGTTGGCAGATGCTTTAGTCCAGGTGTGGGAGGAGATCCCTCAGGAGACCGTCCGTCACCTCATCTGGAGCATGCACAGGCATTGTAGGGAGGTCATACATGAACGTGGAGGCCACACACACTACTGAGCCTCATTTTGACTTGTTTTAAGGACACTACATCAAAGTTGGATCAGCCTGTAGTGTGTTTTTCCACTTTAATTTTGAGTGTGACTCCAAATCCAGACCTCCATAGGTTGAAAAATTTGATTTCCATTTTTTAATTTTTGTGGGATTTTGTTGTCAGCACATTCAACTATGTAAAGAACAAAGTATTTCAGAAGAATATTTTATTAATTCAGATCTAGGATGTGTTATTTTTGTGTTGCCTTTATTTTTTTGAGCAGTGTATATATATATATATATATATATATATATTAGCATCTCTAAGACATCATACTGTCAATACAAATGGCGGGGTAGACGCTCAGCATGGCAACATTTGTTTAAATGAAAATTAGCATACTAATAAACGTAAGGAAAATAATTTTGTAGTAATAAGATGTAATCTAAACTCAGTGACAGATATTCACATATATTCACGCATATTAACACACTTGGCAGATTTATTGCAAAAAATTCTGCAACTGTTTCATATAGAAATAGGTTTGTAAAAATGCCTGCAGAAACAACCCCATTCACATGTACGAAATAAATTTTCAGATGCTGAAATTTGTGAGAGAAAGCAAACTTGGAGAGCTGTTTTAGGGGCCTCCACCACTTTAGGGTCTTGAGGGGGCATTAACTTTCCTCCATTTAGAAATCGTTCAAATCATCACAACTATTTATTACAATATAATACTGGCAATACATTTCCTATGGGGCTAAAGAGTCCAAGTAAAAAAAAAGCTGTACGTGTCTACTGGAATTAACGGCATATGGAGAAGCAGTAGTTTCCAGAAAAGTCTATGGGTTCTGTAATACGGGTCTGTACACCTCGGAAGTTGTGAATGCATCTGATGCACCTCCAAAGACATACAGATAGGGAACTTTGAGGGGACTGTGAGATCCATAGGGGACAGGAAGCAATCATAATGTCTGTAAAGCGCTGTGGAAAATGTCAGCGCTATATAAGTGAGTAAAATAAATAAAGAAATAATAAAATAAATGTATTTGCTCCAAAAATGCTTTAACATTTGGACTGCGAGGAGGGGCAATAGTACATTGTGTTTAAAATCTTGGGAATTTGCTTGCGGCCGGGTTTGGAATTGTCCTACACGGCCGAACCATATACTATACCGCACACTAGTGTAGGTCAATGTGAACACTGTTTCTGCTGCTCAATCAGAAGACTAAATATATTTGTACAGAGCTGCGGATTTTCTTTACTTGAAGGTGAAGCTGTCAGTAAATGGTCCATACTTGGGTAACCTACGATTTAGGGTCCATTCACACGTCCGTAGAAAAGGGTCCGCATCCGTTCCGCAATATCCGGAACGGGTGCGGACCCATTCATTCCCCATGGAGCAGAAATGGATGCGGAGAGCACACTTTGTGCTCTCCGCATCCGCATTTCCGGAGTGCGGCCCCGATCTTCCGGTCCGCAATTCTGGACAAAAATAGAACATGTCCTGTTCTTGTCCGCAAATTGCGGACAAGAATAAGCAGTTCTATGGGGGGTTCAGCAATACACCACGGACGTGTCAATGGACTCTTACTGTTGGTTATTTGACAGCCTTACCGAATAATATAATAAAAGACCTGATCTTAGTGTACCCAGGGAAACCCGTTCTAGTGTTGCAATATTAAAGTGATATGTTCCTGATGTGATAAAAGAAGCAAAAAGGTGAATGCTGCTTTCAACGAATCGTCTTCAACATATGGTTAATAACTTCACTGCATGGATATCTTGCCAGATGGCTACTGATTTGAATACAAGTGTCACTGACATACCTAAATACGATAGATATGCTGCAGTCAGTTATGCACACCACAATGCCTTTTACATGGACCTATACGTCACTGCATAGGCTGCCCTATGGGTATCATGGACTCTGCTGCTACAGTGTGTTGCCTCCAAAAAGTTTTATAAAGGGTTATCCAAGCTTAGAAAAACATGTCTGCTTTTTTCCAAAAACAGCACCGCACCTGTTCTTGTATTGTGTCCGTTGAATTGAATGGGGCTAAGCTGCAATACCAAACATGACCTTTGGACAGGGGTGGTGCTGTTTCTGGAAAGAATCAGCTATGCTTCTCTAATCCTGGATAACTCCTTTAATGAATAATACAGCACATGTTGGTGCCTGACACATTTTATTTTTTTCTTTTGGACGCTCATAAAAGCAGAAAAAAACTCCCAGGTACAGTATAGACCCAGCGGTGACATAAATCCAAGGCCCAGCAGCATTTAGTGTAGTGAAGCATATAGTCTCTTTTAATTATATAGTATATTATTAATGCTTAGTAGACTGTACAGAACTAAATATGTTCCTGAGAATAAAATAATATGAACTTCTCCATATACTTCATTTATTTTGCTTAACCACATATATCTACGGTAACATTGATGATAGATAAGAAGCTGCACACAAGAAATAAATGTGAAGCTCATGGCAGAAGAGGCAGTAACTGTTATTACTAGTATTTAGCATCTGGGTGTAGTAAGTCTGTGACTTATAACCCCCATCAGACAAAACTACAAGCTAATCGGCACTAAACAGCTGCTTCACTTTGCATACAGAGCAGAGCGTCCACAGTTTTGTGGTCAGTTATGTGGCAGACAGGTGTCACCGCTCACCTTGACTTCTCTTAGGCTGGGCTTGTTTTCTGCGCTTCTCCTTCAGGTCCTCGGACATGGTACATGCGTTTTGGACAGTATCACACATCCAATCTGAGCTGAAGGTTCTTCAGCTTTCTATTTCTGACTCTGACACACACACACATGCTAGGGAGTACCCCACAACTCCCTGTATGATGTCACACGTGGAGGGGCTGTCCTCCAGCAAACAAAAAGCCTAAAAATGAATCGCTGCCCAATACAGATGTTAACCCTTTTTTTTTTTTAAAGCTGAGTCCAACCATGTCCTAAGATAGCTTCCTTTATTACTAAGTCATACGTGCATGACTTGTCAGAAGAAATTACAGCTGGTTAACTACTGCTAATATCCGGTAAATTATCTGTACGTGGTGATATCAGCATTTCTTACTGTATATAGATGCGTTACCCCCCTTCTTCCTGTATATGCTAATACACATCATTCAATGGTTTATCAGTCAAGTGTGTGAGATGTCTGCAAAACCACAGGTACGTATAGGAGATAACTAGATTAACCAGCACGCAGGACACATGCTAACAGATGTCACAGAATCTCTTTCTCATAGGCACTGCTAACGCGAAATATGGACTGGTATAATGATAACTTTAATAATATCATGATATTAGCAGAAGGAATTTTCTAAAATGTTTTGCTAGCAGCGCATCATGCTTCTGTTCCACACATGACACCTAGTATCAGGTGTGGCACCAGTTCCTGTAAAGTGCCGACTGACCACTGCCCCTGCCAGGCAGAGAAACATTTCATGTAACATTATTATTAGAGATGAGCCAATTTCTCAAAAATTTGATTCGGCTCTAAAAGAAATGAAGGAGGCGGTGGGTAGTATGTCTAATAATAAGGTCCCGGGGAAAGATGGATTGCCAACGGAGATATATAAAACCTATTCCTCAATCCTTTTACCCCATTTACTAGAGGTTTATAATGAGGCCAAAAAACAGGGTATATTACCAACCTCCATGAATGAAGCTATAGTGGTGGTGCTCCCCAAACCGGGTAAAGACGTCCTAGCAGCAGAGTCCTATAGACCCATATACCTACTCCAGGTGGATGTTAAAATATTGACGAAAGTACTGGCAAATCGCTTAAACTCAGTAATAACGTCACTTATTCACACTGATCAGGCTGGCTTTATGCCAAACATGTCCACAGCAGTAAATATCCGGCGATTATATTTAAATATTCAGGCTAGCCAGGTCCACACCTTGAATGCGGTGGTTGCATCCCTTAATGCGGCCAAAGCATTCGATAGCGTGGAATGGCGATACCTGAATTTATTAAATGGATACAACTACTCTATGCCTGTCCCACGGCCAGAATATGGGTGAATGGAAGACTCTCAGACTCCTTTCCCTTGCACAGGTGGACTAGACAGGGCTGTCCTCTGTCGCCACTACTATTTGCGGTGGCGGTGGAACCTCTGGTGGCGGCGCTTAGAACAGCAGCAGCAGTGAGAGGCTTCCAATATGGGTCCTTATCCGAAAGGGTTGCCTTATACGCAGATGATCTACTACTGTTTT
This sequence comes from Bufo bufo, assembly GCF_905171765.1. NCBI lineage: Eukaryota > Metazoa > Chordata > Amphibia > Anura > Bufonidae > Bufo > Bufo bufo. Next base: position 576,508,076 of record NC_053391.1, on the reverse strand, counting down.
TGAATGAATGGGCTTCTTCTCTTCCAGAGGCCATGTCGATAATAAACCACTTTGGTAAGCTGTCTGGCTTGGGCATTAACCGGACAAAGTCGGTATTGATGCCATTGTCTAATAGTACAAACAGTGGCGTTAACCCCACTGCAGGGCTACAGGTAGTCACATCTTTTAAATACCTGGGAATTCAGGTTTCGGCCAGGACCCAGGACTTTGGGGAGTTGAATCTTGTCCTTTTGCTGGATAAATTCAGATGCAAAGTTCCGGCCTGGACCCAATTGCCCCTCAATCTAGTCGGCCGCACAAATCTATTAAAAATGATTCTCATGCCCCAGCTTCTCTATGTATTGCATAATGCCCCGATTTGGATACCACTGCAATTTTTCGATAAAATGAATACGATCTTCAGGGATCTCATCTGGAAGAGGGGAATCCCGCATATAAAACTCACAATGCTGCACAGGCTGAAAACACAGGGGGGACTCACGGTACTGGATCCATGGATATATTATTTGGTGGCCCAACTACAACACCTTAGGGGATGGGGATAAGGTCAACACGACTGGACGAATTGTACGGCATCTACTCAATGGCAAATGCCTAATGTTAGCCCTGGAGGATGGAACTTTCTATACACGGGGTAGTCAATATCAGCTATTGCGCACCATACATGGAGTATGGTGGAAGGCTAGAGAACTGGCTGGAATTAGGGTATACAGAACATACCCCCTAACCGTATGTATCGGGAACTAGAAAAAGTGTCAAATGTGCAAGCAAGGGAGGTATACGGGCTCAGACGTACCACCCAATTATTTGCTAATTGTACTCTCAAGGCGTTTACTCAGCTACAACAGGAATTTAGCCTAAGACATTCTTTTATTTATACCTGACATGCCATACAGTCCCAAAAGAAACAGGCTGCTATAACACCTGCGGCGAAATGCACCATCATAGTCCTCACTGCCACGCATGGACATACTAGTGGTGTAATCTCACTCCATTATAGAAGTCTTATGGAAATGCAATATAAGAAACATCCCATGCAGCTATATGAGAAATGGAAGCTAGACGTTGCAGACTTGACTGAGCAGATGTGGGAGGAAGTGTTACAGGATTTCCCTGAGGTGTCAGTAAGTGAGGCTCACAGGGTCTCTCAATTATATTTGCTCCATAGAGTATATAGAACCCTGGTAGTGATGAAGAAAATGATATATCGAGAAGATGACTTGTGTCCGAGATGTGGGGGGCCAAATGCTGATTTAATACACCTCATGTGGAACTGTCCACAGCTAAGACGCTACTGGACAGATGTTGTGGGAGTATTACCCACAGTGTTCCGCATAAAAATAGATCCGTCAGCACTGATATATATTATGGGTTGTGTGAAAACACTAACAGAAATATGATTGTTTTAGGGCTCTTTCACACTTGCGTTGTCCGGATCCGTCATGTACTCCATTTGCCGGAATTACACGCCGGATCCGGAAAAACGCAAGTGAACTGAAAGCATTTGAAGACGGATCCGTCTTCAAAATGCGTTCAGTGTTACTATGGCAGCCAGGACGCTATAAAAGTCCTGGCTGCCATAGTAGTAGTGGGGAGCGGGGGAGCAGTATACTTACAGTCCGTGTGGCTCCCGGGGCGCTCCAGAATGACGTCAGAGCAGGGCCGGACTGGCCTGCCGGGATACCGGGAAATTTCCCGGTGGGCCGGCAAGCCTGAGTGCCGCAAGGCCGCGGCCCTGGTGACAAGTGGGGGCGGCCGGCGGCAGGGCAGAGCAGGAGATGAGCGCTTCCATTGCGGAAGCGCTCATCTCCATAGTCATCTGTATTGCCGTCCTCAGGACGGCAATACAGATGCCTGTGCTGCGGCAGAGGAGGGAGAGGTGTGTCCCCTCCTGTTCCTCTGATAGGCTGCCGGCCTAGTGCTGGCAGCCTATCAGAGGCCGGTGCAGGCGGCGCGATGACGTCATCGCGTCGCCTAACTGCCGTATAGCGAGGGACACAGACGGAAGAGGCGGTCTGCATCGCATCACATTGCTGGAGGTAAATATAAGTGTATTCTTTTTTTTTTTTTTTTTTTTTTTAATATAGGTACAATACTGGGCAGGCACATGATAATGGGGGGACGGCTGGGCTGGCACATGATAAGGGGGGCTACTGGGCTGGCACATGATAAGGGGGGACTACTGGGCTGGCACATGATATGGGGGGGCTACTGGCACATGATATGGGGGGGCTACTGGCACATGATATGGGGGGGCTACTGGCACATGATATGGGGGGCTACTGGCACATGATATGGGGGCACTCTGGCTACTGGCACATGATGATATGGGGGCACTCTGGCTACTGGCACATGATGATATGGGGGCACTCTGGCTACTGGCACATGATGATATGGGGGCACTCTGGCTACTGGCATATGATGATATGGGGGCACTCTGGCTACTGGCACATGATGATATGGGGGCACTCTGGCTACTGGCACATGATAATGGGGGGGCTCTGGCTACTGGCACATGATATGGGGGGGCTACTGGCACATGATATGGGGGGGCTACTGGCACATGATATGGGGGGGCTACTGGCACATGATATGGGGGGGCTACTGGCACATGATATGGGGGGCTACTGGCACATGATATGGGGGCACTCTGGCTACTGGCACATGATGATATGGGGGCACTCTGGCTACTGGCACATGATGATATGGGGGCACTCTGGCTACTGGCATATGATGATATGGGGGCACTCTGGCTACTGGCACATGATGATATGGGGGCACTCTAGCTACTGGCACATGATAATGGGGGGGGCTCTGGCTACTGGCACATGATATGGGGGGGGGCTCTGGCTACTGACACATGATATGGGGGGGCTCTGGCTACTGGCACATGATATGGGGGGCTCTGGCTACTGGCACATGATGATGGGGGGGCTACTGGCACATGATAAGAGGGGCTACTGGCACATGATAAGGGGGGCTACTGGCACATGATAAGGGGGGCTACTGGCACATGATATGGGGGGGCTACTGGCACATGATATGGGGGCACTCTGGCTACTGGCACATGATATGGGGGGCCTCTGGCTACTGGCACATGATATGGGGGGGCTCTGGCTACTGGCACATGATATGGGGGCTCTGGCTACTGGCACATGATGGTGGGGGGGCTCTTATTTCTGGCACATGATTGGGGGCACTCTGGTTACTGGCACATGATATGGGGGGCTCTGGCTACTGACACATGATATGGGGGGGCTCTGGCTACTGGCACATGATGGTGGGGGGGCTCTTATTACTGGCACATGATTTGGGGCATCTATGGGGGCACATCTTACTGCAGATTATTGGGGGGCACTATAGGGGCATCTACTGAGGCTAAAAAGAAGATATTTTATATGGGGGGCTCTGTATAGGGGCATTTTATACTGGGACACATTATGGTGGGTACTATGGGGAAGGGGGGGAGCACTATGGGGGTCATCTACGGGGGCACTGAGAAGGGGTATTTTATATTGGCACATTATGGGAACATTAGCTCAACTGGGGGCATTACAAAGGGGTATGTTTTGCATATTATAAGGAGAATTATTACTACTGGGGGGGCATTATGGTGGGCTTTATTACTCCCCCATGGTATGACCCCCTAGTAGCAGCACCAGCCTCTCTCTGCTCTGCTATCCCTCTGCCCCTTCTCCATATCCTTATTATGAAATCTTTCTCATTAGGATAAAGCACAACATCAGCTCTGCCGAGCCCCCGGCCAAGTGTTGAAGTGGCGTCCGAGATCCCCAAGGGCCAAGTCAAGTAATTGTAAGTTTTTATGGGGGTTCTACAAAAGAGCTATCGTGGGGCAAAGTTCATATTCGTGTTTACACACGTGTTTTAAAATGAATGCTTTCTCCTATTATAAACAGGTAAATAATGACGCAATGCTGTGGGGCTGGTGTGCAACTTTTTCCAGGGCTGGTTTTTATCCCCAGTCCGGCCCTGCGTCAGAGCGCCCCATGCGCATGGATGACGTGATCCATGTAATCACGTCATCCATGAGCGTGGGGCGCCCTGACGTCACTCTGGAGCGCCCGGGGAGCCGCACGGACGGTAAGTATACTGCTCCCCCGCTCCCCACTACACTTTACCATGGCTGCCAGGACTTTAGCATCTTGGCAGCCATGGTAACCATTCAGAAAAAGCTAAACGTCGGATCCAGCAATGCGCCGAAACGACGTTTAGCTTAAGGCCGGATCCGGATTAATGCCTTTCAATGGACCAGCTCATGATATGTGACTTCCTTCATGAGCTACGTGTTGCTGATGTTGAAAGTAAGAAGTGGTCATAATAATGTGACTCGACTGTGTATAAAGCAAGACTATAAAAATGGGGCTAGGGGACCATTCCACCACATGTCGCCTAGGCTATCCGCTCTGGAGGACCCATTAACCATAACATTTGTGAGGACAGTGGCATAGCGTGGATTGCCAGTACCTGGGGCAAGCCAAGTATTGTGCCCCCCAACCTGTGGCCACGCCCCTTTTTACAGAAAATGTAGTAGATGTCACCTGCAGTCCTATGTAACACAACAGATAACACAGTGATAACTCTCTGAGTACAGATAAAGTAGTAGATGGGTGTGAGGCCCCAGAATTCAGACCACGCACAGTGTGAACTGAAGTCTGGTGTCTGGCTTCAGCAGTGTGAGCCAAATTCTATATCCACCCCCCCCCAGCCCCAATCCTGCCGTGAAACAAATATTTGGATGGACATTACATACATTGCCACGAAATATACAGTTCAACACAGCAGCACATGACACCTTCTTTCAGCCATGTCTCGTCTCTGCAGAGTTTCAACGAATTTTTTTTTAGACAGTAGAGCAGCACTTTACTATCATCCTCCCCCCTGGTGCCTCAGCACTGTCATCCCGCTGCTACCCCCAATACTGTGCTAGTACCATACAGATAGTTCTATGTAGTTACAATGACCTTCTGTAGTGCCACTAGATAAAAGGCCTCCCCTTCCCCCGTAGTGCCCATATGTATAATGCCCTCTGTATTTTTAGAATACATAATGGCCCCTCTATATTTTTTTTATATATAATGGCCCCTCTGTATTATTCTAAAATATAAGGGCCCCTCTGTGTTGTAATAATTGCCTCCTCTGTATTGTAATAATTGCCCCCTCTGTATTATTGTAATAATGGCCCCCTCTGTATTATTTTTGTAATAATGACCCCCTCTGTATTATTTTTGTAATAATGACCCCCTCTGTATTATTGTAATAATGGCCCCCTCTGTATTATTTTTGTAATAATGACCCCCTCTGTATTATTGTAATAATGGCCCCATCTGTATTATTGTAATAATGACCCCCTCTGTATTATTGTAATAATGGCCCCCTCTGTATTATTTTAATAATGGCCCTCTCTGCATTATTGTAATAATGGCCCCCTCTGTATTATTGTTATTTCTATATATGATTGCCTCCTTTGTATAATGCCCCCCACCCCCATAGTGCCCCCAGTATGGCCTGCATATAAAAAAAAAAAATACTAACCTCTCCTACTCATAACGTCACCGCTTGTAGCCTGTCTTCAAGCGTCCTGGCGCAGACGGTCACGAACACATCACCGTGCCCTCCTGCTCCACATCATCACGTGGCAGTTACGGTGAGGTAATCGCGATCCCCTGCACTGCTCTACTGTCTCATAAACTTCTGGTCACTAGCCTGAAGCCTATGAGGCTGAACGGAGGGGATGGGAGCCATAGGCCCACATTGAAATTCCTGCTGTCTGGCGCCCCCTGCATTTTTGCACCCGGGGCAATGCCCCCCACGCTACGCCAGTGTGTGAGGATTTCTATTCGAGAAGGTTAGGAAAGGATCAGTGTTAGGATTCTTTTACACTACACTCCTACACTATAGAAGCTATTCCGTCTGTAATTATATTCTCAATAACAATTAAAATTCACACTTCAATTTACAGTGCATTCAGAAAGACCCTTTGACTTTTTGATATTTTAGGTTGTGGCCTTGTGCTAAAATAAAATAAAAAAATCCATACCCCATAATTTTCTTTTTTTATTATTATTTGCATGGACAAAAGTTTCCCCTTTGCTATGAAACTTTAAATTTAGCCCTGGTGGCCTCTAATTTCCCTTGAACATCTTTGAGATGTTTCTTGATTGGATACAAAAGCTATGTTAGGTACATTACAAGGTATGAAGATATACAGTCCTGATCAAAAGTTTAAGACCAATTGAAAAATGGCAAAAAATAATATTTTACATTGTTGGATCTTAACAAGGTTCCAAGTAGAGCTTCAACATGCAGCAAGAAGAAATGAGAGTGAGACAAAACATTTTTTGAGCATTCAATTAATTGAAAATAACGATTAAACTGAAACAGGCTGTTTTTCAGCTGATCCAAATTTTAGGACCACATGCCTTTAAAAGGCCAAATCTGTGCAAAGATGTGGATTCATTGTCATTTTCTGTCAGGTAGTCACACGTTGTGATGGCAAAGGCAAAAAAACTCTCCCTTTTTGAACGTGGTTGGGTTGTTGAACTCCATAAGCAGGGTCTCTCACAGCGCGCCATCGCTGCTGAGGTGGGACGCAGTAAGAATTTCTTAAATGATCCTGAGGGTTAAAGAACAAAAAAGTCAAGTGGAAGACCCAAAAAAATTTCATCAGCACTGAGCCGGAGGATCCAATTGGCTGTCCGTCAAGACACTGGATGATCCTCAACCCAAATTAAGGCCCTTACTGGTGCTGACTGCAGCCCCATAACCATCAGACGGCATCTGAGACTGAAGGGCTTCAAAAACAAAAAAAGGCTTCAAAGTCCTTGCCTCCTTGAACACCACAGAACTGCTCGTTTGGACTTTGCAAGAGAGCACCAAGCATGGGACATTCAAAGGTGGAAGAAAGTTTTATTCTCTGATGAGAAAAAATTTAACCTTGATGGTCCTGATGGTTTCCAATGTTACTGGCATGACAAGCAGATCCCACCTGAGATGTTTTCTACGCGCCACAGTGGAGGGGGCGCCATAATGGTCTGGGGTGCTTTTTCCTTCAGTGGAACAATGGAGCTTCAGGAAGTGCAGGGGCATCAAACGGCCGCTGGCTATGTCCAGATGTTGCAGAGAGCATTCCTCGTGACTGAGGGCCCTCGTCTGTGTGGTAACGACTGGGTTTTTCAACAGGACAACGCTGCAGTACACAATGCCCGCAGGACAAGGGACTTCTTCCAGGAGAATAACATCACTCTTTTGGCCCATCCTGCGTGTTCCCCTGATCTAAATCCAATTGAGAACCTTTGGGGATGGATGGCAAGGGAAGTTTACAAAATGGACAACAGTTCCAGACAGTAGATGGCCTTCGTGTGGCCGTCTTCACCACTTGGAGAAATGTTCCAACTCACCTCATGGAAACACTTGCATCAAGCATGCCGAAACAAATTTTTGAAGTGATAAACAATAACGGCGGAGCTACTCATTACTGAGTTCATGTTTGGAAGTTGGATTTCTGTTTTGGGGGGGGGTTCGTTTTTTTTGGGAGGTGTGGTCCTAAACTTTTGATCAGCTGAAAAACAGCCTGTTTCAGTTTATTCCTTGTTTTCATTAAATTGAATGCTCAAAAAATGTTTTGTCTCACTCCCATTTCTTCTTGTTGCATGTTGAAGCTCTACTTGGAACCTTGTTAAGATCCAGCCATGCTAAATATGATTTTTTTGCCATTTTTCAATTGGTCTTAAACTTTTGATCAGGACTGTACAATAGTATAGCTCCCAACCTTCCTGGATCCGGCGGGACAGTCCCGGATTTCAGTGGCTGTCCCGGTACCCGGGAGGTATGTCCCACTTTCTGGCAGCTGTTCCTGCGTCCATAGGAAGCAGAGACAGTTGCCATAATGAAGCAGAAAACCGTCGCCGGCATCAGCTCCCTTCTTCATCATTCCTGCCGGTTCTCCACACCTCTGGTCTGTGTGGGGGGCAGGGATGGCTGGCAGTCAGCCTCGGCTCCGTCTCCTTCACAGACTAGAGCAGCTGATGTCCTGCTGCTGCTGCTAGGAACAAGGTTAGTATGTGGTGTTTATTATTTATTTTACATTCTGTAAGGGGCACAATGTGGGCATATTACTGGGGGCACAATGTGAGCATATTACTGGGGGGCACAATGTGAGCATATTATTGGGGGGCACAATGTGAGCATATTACTGGGGGGCACAATATGGGCATATTACTGGGGGCACAATGTGGGCATATTACTGGGGGGCACAATGAGGGCATATTACTGGAGGCATAATGTGGGCATAATACTGGGGGCACAGCTGGGCATATTACTGGGGGCACAGTGTGGGCATATTACTGTGGGTAGCGCTCGGCATATTACTGTGGGCACAGCTGGGCATATTACTGGGGGCACAGCTGGGCATATTACTGGGGGCACAGCTGGGTATATTACTGGGGGCACAATGTGGGCATATTACTGTGGCACAGCTGGGCATAATACTGGGGGCACAGCTGGGCATATTACTGTGGCCACAATGTGGGCATATTACTGGGGCCACAGCTGGACATATCAATGGGGGCACATAACTGGAAATTTTATTTGGTGGCACAGCTGGGCATAATTCTGTGAAGGAGGCACAATGTGGGCATAAATACTGTGCGGTGGCATGAAGGGGGCATACTATGTGGGGACTGGGTGGGATTAGGTGTATAGTTATGTTTTGGGCAGAGTTAGAGGCGTGGCCTAGTGCGGAAAAAACGTGCAGCAACGTGTCCTTCTTTATTCGTTTACAAAGTTGGGAGGTACAATAGCGTTAAATAACGTCATATAATATTATATAATAAGACTAGTTTGCAAGTACCCTGTTCTGGGGTACTGCACAGCCATGATACAGGTACAGTTTGAGTCTGCTATAATGTGTGTCAGCTGCTCATAAAGGGGGATACCAAGCAAAAAACTCTGACATTCATATGCCCTAATATGACATATGGACAGCAGTCCTGATAAAATAATCCCTATAAAAAGACCATCAATTTTTTAATCACATATTTATTCTATGAAATTAGTTTTTTGTACAAAAAAAACAAACAAAACTAAAAACGTGTGGGTTCTTTCTGGATATATTTTTTTGAAGTCACTTCATGTATTCTACTTCCTGTCCTGGCTCTTAAATTTCTCCTTAATTTGGACTTTTAGCAGAGCAAACAGTATCACTTTCTCAGCCAGACCATTCACTGTAAGGGCTCATGCACACAAACATATTTTATTTTCTTTCCATGTCCATTCCTTTTTTTTTTTCCGGACTGTATGCGGAACTATTCATTTCAATGGGTCCGCAAAATACATACGGTCGCGTGCATGAGCCCTAACTGTGTAGAGACTCATGCTACATACACACGGCCATTTTCAGAATCATTGCTGTCTATGGGACTATTCACATGGCCGTTTTCTTTAACAGTTAGTAAATAGCAGCCCTCAAAAAACAGGGCGTTCTATTTTTGGCTGTTTTCACGGCCAGACAGACCCCATTGAAATCAATGGGGCCACTTTTAAGGGCCGTTAAAAAAGGTACACTATTAAAAAATGGCCTTTCAGGGGTTAAAAAAAAAAAATCTGCCTCATCCCACTTGCAAGCGCCGGGACACTCCCATACTTGCTTCTAACAGGATACCATCCAAAGTCGATTCGCTCATCCCTGATACTGGGCCTTATGTATAAAAATGTCAGTGCTGCCCATAGCAGGCAATCACATTTATTCTTCTATGGCTGATTGTATCCGTCAGTAACCCTCTATATGCTTTAGCGATTGCAGGAACAGCAGTTTCCCTTTATGATGTTCATAATACAGCGCATATACAGTAAAAAGTTGTCATTCGATTATATTCAGTGTTCATGTCCAGTGAGATAGCTACACATCATTGTCATATTCTGCCATCTAGTGGTAGAAGGACAAATCCGTAAGACTACAGACAGGCCCCATGTGCACAGCAGCAGTTGTGACTTGCTAGGATGGAGCTGTACAACTTCCATGTTGGCTGCACACACTTCATTTGGGGATGTGTGCATGGAGGTCGTCTATCCTAGAAGCAATGTTTTTGGGGGAGAATACCTTCAAATATACAACATGGGATATGGAATGTGCCAATTTTTGTTCTGTTGGATTCATATGTTATACAACAGAAAAATCCTCTGTAGGCATCCAGAAGTTCAGTAGAAGCCTCATACACTTGCTTATGTGCCCTATTGAGGCTCAGTATCGAATGCAGCAGTTATACTGTTCAGTAGTAAGAGGCAAATGCGCCTACACTGTAACACGATGATCTCCCAACCTGTGGCTCTCCAGTTGTTGCAAAACGGCAAACTGTCAGGGTATGATGGGAGTTGTAGTTTTGCAACAGCTGGACAGCCACAGGTTGGGGAACCTTGCTGTGAAAAAACTGCACTGAAACAAAATATGTTTGTTGAAAAGCTTAATATACTTAACCTTTCTATATACTTTATTAAAACCTATTGCAAATTACATAAAATTAAAGGAGTTGCCCCATTTTGAACATTGGGGGCATATCACTAGGATATACCTCCAACGTCTGATAGGTGCGGGTTCCATAGGTGCACGCAAAGTGCAGGAGGGCGCACCGCATGGACCGCCACCCTCCATTTATTTTTATGGGGCTGCCGAGAATAGCCGAGCACTGGCACAGCTATATCTGTAAGCCCCACAGTAGTTAATGGAGCAGTGGCCACGCTTGCGCGGCGCGCCCTCCTGCATCCAGTGTCTAAGATGGGCTAACCCCTTTAATTTTTCTAATGTGTTTTTGTTAATGTGTTTTCCAGCAAAGTTATCTCTGCTGATCTTTTCCTACATCTCCTTCTCTTATCTGGTCTGATTTCTGTAGGTGTTCTGGTTTTGTCTTGGGAAGTAATGGGTCCAGGACGAGCTAAGATGTCAGCAACACACATGCACGTCCTTCTCCTAGCCCTTCCTACAGTAGGCTAGACTAAACACTAGAATTTTCTAACTCCTCTATTTATATAGAGGATGAATACCAACCCCTTCTAGTGGTGACTATGAATATGGCCTGTCATTATCATGTTCACATGCATACTGTAATGGCAAACATTACACAGAAATTGATTATTTCAATATGCAGTATACTGCAACACTGGAGCAGGATGCTGCACATGGATACATGGTGCAATTTACTAACCAAATATATATTTCTCCAGTGTCGAGGGTGTCTGCTGTACGGGGCGGTTTGGGACCACCTCCAATATGGTAGTATCTATATACTTTATTGACTAGCTATATATGGTATATCCTGCTTGGGGACCTGTATTTATACAAAAAATATTATTTTTGCGAGAGTCTTTTTGAAATAATTGGCAACATAATAGGACATATGGCCATTGAAACAACTTTTGCCTAGTTATATTGTGATCCTCTTATTCTGTCTGAAAGAAAGCACGAAAAAACGCAAAATGGAATCAAAATAAATTATCAATACATAGTCATATTGGTCTCGATTGACCTAGCGATATAAAAAAATCGCACACAAAAAAAGTCTGTATTCGTGCTATCTATATAGCCGTAATTGTACTCACTATTTTGTAGGAGTTCGCCTGCTTCACTGCATACACTGTGGCGTTCCACGTGTTGCGAAAATAGAGACTTTGTTTCGTACTTTGCTGGCTCTTTGCTGGCTCTCCCTGTGAGTGAATTCTACGGTACAATGGCGCTGGGGATCTTCGGTGAGTTTAAAATCGATGGTATGATGATTTTTCAAACAGCGGCCGAGGGTTGCGATTATTTCAATCAAAGGGTTTATCAGGTCCCACTGCCTTACTTAGGTTTGTGCTGCTCAGACTCGGCTTCGGCGTCCCACGTGATTATGACATCACCGATCCCTTTGCTTTATTCTTTTTCTGCTGAAGCGCTCCAGAGGTTGTAGTGTTCAAGAAATTACTTGTTTATTTTCCATAAGAAGACTTCCCCATACCAGTTTCGGAGTTAACTGCGACTCCTTCCTCAGTGGTTGTCTTTCTTATGGATATGGTGGGTTTACATACTTTTCCAAAAGGCTGCTCCCAATTAAGCATTTGGTGCTGTATCCAAACTGTGAGATGGATCTGCATTCCACTTAATTGCTCTCCATTTCTGCTCAAAGTATTCGATTATATTATTGCTTAATAAAAGATTAATATCGCATGGTGTTAGAATAAGTGGTAAGTCTGTCTTTGACTTTAGATACCTGAATTCAACATTCAATTTATCCCCCCGCGATTTGTCTGCGGTATCAGTGCGGTTTTCTCATTGGATTCGAAATATTGGTGCCAATATTTTGCACACATACGTATTCACTCCAGACAGTATGCTCATACGCTAAATTCATTTGACATAGTAAAAAAGAAAGAAACATCTTCATACATCAATTCCTAAAATTCTACATAAAATTCAGCATATATATTTCCAAGCGTTTTCATAACTTTTCACAAACCTACATCTAAAAATAGTTACATACTTTACAATAGTTGCCATTTACCTCAATGGTTAATAAATATAACGTCAGGACAATACAGACGAATTAAAAGGAACTGCTCTGAAGTAGAAAATTTGAAGAGGAAGCCAATACAATTAAAAGATCAATTCCTCAAAAAAAAATACCCATTGGAAGTATTAGAAACGGCACTTACTACAGTTCGTCAATTAGACCGTGCTTCATTTTTTGACACTAAAACAAAAATATCCCATGTCAATAATGAGGAAAATATGAGGATAATACTACCTTTTAATACACAATATAAAAAAGTGAAACATATAATTAATCAACACTGGCACTTTATAACTAAAGACAAGGTGATAGGACACTTAATACCACGATTCCCACATATAGCTTTCACGAAGGCACCAAATTTAGGATTGAAGGTAGCCCCGACTATCACTAGACAAATTAAATCACGATCATCCATCCAAAAATGGATAAGTCTTACGGGCTTTCACAGATGTGGAAAATGTTTAGGGGGTAGATCCACGTCTTTTCCTAGAAAAACCACTATGATCAAATCCACAACCAATACCAATCAACATATAATAAAATAATTTCTCACCTGTAATACTAGTAGTGTGATATACATTATACAATGCCCGTGTAATAAGCAGTACGTAGGTAGAACAAAAAGGACACTTAAAGTACGTATAGCAGAACACATATCAAATATTAAAAAGGGCTACGAAAAGCACACTTTATCTAATCATTTTAAAATTCAACACAATCAAGATCCCAGGGGACTCACTTTTGCAGCCTTAAAAAAGTTGAGACAGATTGAAGAGGAGGTGATCACATAAAGAAGATGTCTAGAATAGAATCAAAGAATATATTCAAATTCAATACCCTCCTACCAGTAGGGCTTAATGCCGAACTGGAACTCTTTGGGTTTTAGTAGGGGGGTGGGGGCCCTGCATCGACGGGAGACCTGACAGATTTATGGTATGTCTGGGTCTTCCCTTGCTGGAGGGTCCCTTCCCCTATACTCCACTATAATTCTCTATAACCCATTGTAATAAATATGATTATCTACAAATACCCCTGTCTATCACCTTAAGAAAAAGAAAAAAGCTAAAAGGAAAAAGAATAAAATAAATAAAAGTAAACATTAGTAGAAACCACCTTCAGGATAAGAGACAAATTATATATAGGAGCAATTTTGTAGTCAAGATTCGGAGATCCACTTGAGAAACTTCATTAGAATTCCTCTAAGAGGAGTTTTTTCCAAAAGATACTCTCGTCCAGGAATTTTTCGAGTTTTCGTGAAAAATGTTAGATGAAAAAACTTTCGATGAGTAATTCTCGATGAATATTTTCGATGAGGTTTTTTCAGAGACTATTCTTTGATAGAATTGTTTTAGGAATGTATCTTATAGAAATGGTTTTCAGAAAACTTTTTGAGTATTTTATAAAACGCTTGGAAATATATATGCTGAATTTTATGTAGAATTTTAGGAATTGATCTATGAAGATGTTTCTTTCTTTTTTACTATGTCAAATGAATTTAGCGTATGAGCATACTGTCTGGAGTGAATACTTATGTGTGCAAAATATTGGCACCAATATTTCTAATCCAATGAGAAAACCGCACTGATACCGCAGACAAATCGCGGGGGGATAGATTGAATGTTGAATTCAGATATCTAAAGACAGACTTACCACTTATTCTAACACCATGCGATATTAATCTTTTATTAAGCAATAATATAATCGAATACTTTGAGCAGAAATGGAGAGAAATTAAGTGGAATGTAGATCCACTTTGGATACAGCACCAAATGCTTAATTGGGAACAGCCTTTTGGAAAAGTATGTAAACTCACCATATCCATAAGAAAGACAACCACTGAGGAATGAGTCGCAGTTAACTCCGAAACTGGTATGGGGAAGTCTTCTTATGGAAAATAAACAAGTAATTTCTTGAACACTACAACCTCTGGAGCGCTTCAGCAGAAAAAGAATAAAGCAAAGGGATCGGTGATGTCATAATCACTTGGGACGCCGATTCTGAGCAGCACAAACCTAAGTAAGGCAGTGGGACCTGATAAACCCTTCGATTGAAACAATCACAATGTCACGGATGGTGTTGCAGAAAGCTGGAACTTATAAATAAACATCCGACTGGCTTGGTCCCAAACTAAGGAGCATATGGGTGAGCCCTATAAAACCCCTAGAGCTCTCCCTGACGGCTATGCCCATGCAAAGGTCTTTATGGTAGACGATTGCATGTCCACGTACCTTATAGTATGTGACACCTGAAAACCCTATAATAGTGAGGGGACACGACCACCGGCTCCCTGCACTTAATACGGACGCCGTACAATCAAGCCAGCAAGGAAACACAAATAAAGGAAGCAGACTTATCTGAGGAATCAGGAGAAGCAGCATCCAGCAGTGAACAACTCATCCAGGAAGAAGTATAAACCGCAAAGTGAGGGAGTATTGGAGGGAATATAAAGGGAGGCAATTAGTGTAAATAGGTGACAGCTGGGAGAAGGAAAGGAGATAACAAAGTGAAACCAAAACAAAGAACATCATGCAAGAGGTACAGAAGAACGTCTGCCAGATCTTCTCAGAGAGCTGGCAGTGACAGTACCCCTCCCTCAACGAGTGGACTCCGGACACTCAGAGCCCATCTTCTCAGGATGGGACCTATGGAAAGCCCTGATGAGACGAGTGGCCTTAATGTCTGCCACTGGGATCCACATCCTCTCCTCAGGACCATAACCCTCCCAATGAACGAGGTACTGGAGAGAACCGCAGATAATGCGAGAATCCACAATCCTAGAGACCTGAAATTCAAGATTACCATCAACAACAATCGGAGGAGGAGGCAAAGAGGAGGGTACAGTGGGTTGGACATAAGGTTTTAATAGGGACTTGTGAAAAACATTATGGATCTTCCAAGTCTGAGGAAGATCAAAACGGAAGGCAACGGGATTGATGACGGACAAGATCTTGTAAGGCCCAATAAACCTAGGACCCAACTTCCAGGAGGGAACCTTCAGTTTGATATTCTTTGTAGACAACCACACTAGATCACCCGGACCAGGCACACGTCTCTTATCCGCCACACGCTTATATCTCTCACTCATCCTCTTCAGATTACCCTAAATCTTTTGCCAAATAAATGACAAAGACGAGGAAAATCTCTCCTCATCAGGTAAACCAGAAGACCCCTCTCCAGAGAATGTCCCAAACTGCGGATGAAACCCATATGCACCAAAAAATGGTGACTTATCAGAGGACTCCTGGCGACGGTTATTTAACCACCTCAGCTCCCCTAGCTTAAACACCCTTAATGACCAGACCACTTTTTACAATTCTGCACTACACTACTTTCACGGTTTATTGCTCGGTCATACAACTTACCACCCAAATGAATTTTACCTCCTTTTCTTCTCACTAATAGAGTTTTCATTTGGTGGTATTTCATTGCTGCTGACATTTTAACTTTTTTTGTTATTAATCGAAATTTACCGAAATTTATGCAAAAAAAAGAAATTTTTCACTTTCAGTTGTAAAATTTTTTAAAAAAAACTACATTTCTATATACATTTTTCTCTAAATTTATTGTTCTACATGTCTTTGATAAAAAAAAAATGCAATAAGTGTATATTTATTGGTTTGGGTAAAAGTTAGAGCGTTTACAAACTATGGTACAAAAATGTAAATTTCCGCATTTTGAAGCAGCTCTGACTTTCTGAGCACCTGTCATGTTTCCTGAGGTTCTACAATGCCCAGACAGTAGAAAAACACCACAAATGACCCCATTTCGGAAAGTAGACACCCTAAGGTATTCGCTGATGGGCATAGTGAGTTCATAGAACTCTTTATTTTTTGTCACAAGTTAGTGGAAAATGATGATTTTTTTCTTTTTATTTTTTTCTTACAAAGTCTCATATTCCACTAACTTGTGACAAAAAATAAAAACTTCCATGAACTCACTATGCCCATCACGAAATACCTTGGGGTGTCTTCTTTCCAAAATGGGGTCACTTGTGGGGTAGTTATACTGCCCTGGCATTTTAGGGGCCCTAATGCGTGAGAAGTAGTTTGAAATTCAAATGTGTAAAAAATGTCCTGTGAAATCCTAAAGGTGCTATTTATAATTTGGGCCCCTTTGCCCACCTAGGCTGCAAAAAAGTGTCACACATGTGGAATCGCCGTACTCAGGAGAAGTTGGGCAATGTGTTTTGGGGTGTCTTTTTACATATACCCATGCTGGGTGAGAGAAATATCTCTATAAAAGACAACTTTTCCCATTTTTTTATACAAATTTGTCATTTGACAGAGATATTTATCTCACCCAGCATGGGTATATGTAAAAAGACACCCCAAAACACATAGCCCTACTTCTCCTGAGTACGGAGATACCACATGTGTGACACTTTTTTGCAGCCTAGGTGCGCATAGGGGCCCAAATTCCTTTTAGGAGGGCATTTTTAGACATTTGGATTCCAGACTTCTTCTCACGCTTTAGGGCCCCTAAAATTCCAGGGCAGTATAAATACCCCACATGTGACCCCATTTTGGAAAGAAGACACCCCAAGGTATTCCGTGAGGGGCATGGCGAGTTCATAAAAGTTTTTTTTTTTGGCACAAGTTAGCGGAAATAGATTTTTTTTTGTCTCCCTTTCCGCTAACTTGTGACAAAAAGTTCAATCTTTCATGGACTCAATATGCCCCTCAGCGAATACCTTGGGGTGTCTTCTTTCCGAAATGGGGTCATTTGTGGGGTGTGTTTACTGTTCTGCCATTTTGGACAAGGCAAAATTGTGAGCAACCCTGTAAAGCCTAAAGGTACTCGTTGGACTTTCGGCCCCTTTACGCACCTAGGCTGCAAAAAAGTGTCACACATGTGGTATTGCCGTGCTCAGGAGAAGTAGGGCAATGTGTTTTGGGGGTGTATTTTTACATATACCCATGCTGGGTGAGAGAAATATCTCTGTAAATGACAACTTTTTTATTTTTTTTATGCAAAGTTGTCAATTTACAGAGATATTCCTCTCACCCAGCATGGGTATATGTAAAAATACACCCCAAAACACATTGCCCTACTTCTCCTGAGTACGGCGATACCACATGTGTGACACTTTTTTGCAGCCTAGGTGCGCAAAGGGGCCCAAAATCCAATGAGAATCTTTACGATTTCACAGGGCATTTTTTACGCATTTGGATTCCAAACTACTTCTCGCACTTTAGGTCCCCCAAAGTGCCAAGGCAGTATAAATACTCCACAAGTGACCCCATTTTGGAAAGAAGACACCCCTAGGTATTCCGTGAGGGGCATGGCGAGTTCCTAGAATATATTTTTTTTGGCACAAGCTAGCGGAAAATGTTTTTTTTTTTTTTTTCTCTTACAAAGTCTCATATTACACTAACTTGTGACAAAAAATAAAATTTTACATGAACTCGCCATGCCCCTCACGAAATACCTTGGGGTGTCTTCTTTCCGAAATGGGGTCACTTGTGGGGTATTTATACTGCCCTGGCATTTTAGGGGCCCTTAAGCGGGAGAAGAAGTCTGGAATATAAATGTCTAAAATTTTTTACGCATTTGGATTCCGTGAGGGGTATGGTGAGTTCATGTGAGATTTTATTTTTTGTCACAAGTTAGTGGAATATGTAAGAAAAAAAGAAAAAAAAAGAAAAAATCAATTTCCGCTAACTTGTGACAAAAAGAAAAATCTTCTATGAACTCGCCATGCCCCTCAAAAGTCTGTGGATCCGCGGATCCGCAAAACACATACTGACGTCTGAATGGATCCTTACAGGGGGGTGATCAATGACAGGGGGGTGATCAGGGAGTCTATATGGGGTGATCAGGGGTTAATATGGGGTTAATAAGTGACAGGGGGGGTGTAGTGTAGTGGTGATTGGTGCTACTTACAGAGCTGCCTGTGTCCTCTGGTGGTCGATCCAAGTAAAAAAGGGGCCACCAGAGGACCAGGTAGCAGGTATATTAGACGCTGTTATCAAAACAGCGTCTAATATACCTTTAAGGGGTTAGAAAATCGCATCTACAGCCTGCCAGCGAACGATCGCCGCTGGCAGGCTGCAGATCCACTCGTTTACCTTCGGTTCCTGTGAACGCGCGCTCCTGTGTGCGCGCGTTTACTGGAAATATCGCCTCTCGCGAGATGACGTGCCGGCGCGTCCAGGAGGAATGAATCGACTAACGCAGGATTGCGTTCCGGAGGCGGTTAAAGAAAGCTCAGCAAGGGACAAAAAAGAACACCAATCCTCCTGATTCTCCGCCACAAAACAGCGCAGATATGTCTCCAGATTCTGATTGACGCGTTCGGTCTGACCATTCGACTGCGGGTGAAAAGCAGAAGAGAACAACAACCGAACCCCCAAGCGAGAACAGAAGGCCTTCCATTATCTGGAAACAAATTGCGTGCCCCTATCAGAAACGATGTCTGAAGGAATGCCATGCAATTTAACAATGTGATCAACAAACGCTTGCGCCAGCATCTTAGCATTGGATAACCCAGGAAAGGGAATGAAATGCGTCATTTTGCTAAAACGGTCCATTACTACCAGAATCACAGTCTTTTCCCGGGGAACGAGGCAGGTCCGTAATGAAGTCCATGGACAGATGCGTGCAAGGACGGGAAGGAATAAGTAACGGGAGGAGAGGACCCGATGGCCGTGAATGAGGGACCTTGGCACGAGCGCAGGTCTCGCTGGCTGCCACAAAACCCTCAACCGTCTTACGAAGAGCCAGCCACCAGAATCTCTGAGCAATGAAATCCAGTGTGGCTCTGCTCCCCGGGTGCCCAGCAAGGACAGTATCGTGGTGCTCCTTAAAAACCTTGTGTCGTAAAGCGAGAGGCACAAACAACCTCCCAGGGGGACAAAGATCAGGAGCCTCTGCCTGGGCTGCCTGAACCTCTGCCTCCAAATCAGGGTAAAGAGCAGAGACGACCACCCCTTCAGCCAAAATGGGACCCGGGTCTTCAAAGTTCCCCCCTCCCGGAAAACAACGTGACAGGGCATCCGCCTTCACATTTTTAACCCCAGGGCGGAACGTAACAACAAAATTAAACCTAGAAAAGAACAAAGACCATCTGGCCTGTCTTGGGTTCAGACGCTTGGCCGATTCCAAGTAGGCCAGATTCTTATGGTCTGTAAACACGGTAATAGGGTGTCTGGCTCCCTCTAATCAATGGCGCCATTCCTCAAAAGCTAATTTGATGGCAGACAACTCCCTATCTCCCACATCGTAATTTCTCTCTGCAGAGGAGAGTTTCCTTGAGAAAAAGGCACACGGTCGCCATTTGGCAGGAGAGGGACCCTGAGATAATACCGCACCCACACCCACCTTAGAAGCATCCACCTCAACAATAAAAGGTAAAGAGACATCAGGTTGTACCAAAATGGGAGTGGAAGAAAAACTCTCTTTGATACTAGAAAAGGCTTTAAGCGCATCTACCGACCATGAAGAAAAATCTACCCCCTTTTTAGTCATATCAGTGAGTGGCTTAACAACAGTTGAATAATTCAAAATTAACTTTCTGTAATAATTGTCAAAACCCAAAAAACGCATCAGCGCCTTCTGATTTTCAGGAAGCTCCCAATCAAGCACAGCGCTGACCTTCTCAGGATCCATGCGAAAACCAGAAGCGGAGAGAAGAAAACCAAGAAATTGAATCTCCGGAGCCGCAAACACACATTTTTCCAGTTTAGCGTACAATTTATTATCCCACAGAATCAGCAAGACCTGACGTAGGTGGTCTCGATGAGTCTTAAAATCAGGAGAAAAAATCAAAATGTCATCCAGATACACCAGTACAAATTTCCCCATTAAATGATGAAAAATGCTGTTCATAAAATGTTGAAAGACGGCCGGAGCATTCATCAAACCAAAGGGCATAACCAAATTCTCGAAATGACCCTCAGGGGTATTGAAGGCCGTCTTCCATTCGTCCCCTTCCCTGACCTTGACTAGGTTGTATGCCCCTCTTAAATCCAACTTAGAAAAAACCATAGCCCGATCAGAGGAAGCGGATATGGGTCACGAATCGTGATACGGTTCAGCTCCCTGAAATCCAGACAAGGTCTTAAAGAACCATCTTTTTTCTTAACAAAAAAAAACCAGCGGCAACAGGTGACTTTGAGGGTCGGATGTGTCCCTTTCTCAGGCTTTCAGAGATATAAGTACGCCTAGCGACTCTTTCAGGTTGGGAGAGATTGTATAAACGTGATTTTGGCAGTTTAGCGCCTGGGATGAGATTAATAGGGCAGTCGTACTCCCGGTGCGGGGGCAACTCCTGGACACCACTCTCTGAAAACACATCCGAAAATTCAGAGAGAAAAGATGGCACAGTCTTGGTAGAAACCTCTGAAAGAGATGCCGTGAGGCGATTCTCTCTGCAAAACTTACTCCAACCATTTATTTGCCTTGCTTGCCAATCAATGGTGGGGTTATGTTTAGTGAGCCAGGGTAGCCCCAACACTAGAGGAGTAGGTAATCCGCTTAAGATGAAACATGACATATCCTCAACATGAGCGTCACCCACAGTCAAACGGATATTGTGAACTATGCCCTTTAACGATCTTTGAGAAAGTGGAGCGGAATCGATAGCAAAAACAGGTATATCCTTTTCCAAAGTGCATACCTGGAAACCATGCGTTATTGCAATATCAATGAGATTGACAGCTGCTCCACTATCTACGAAAATCTCACAAACAATGTTCTTGCTGTCTAGCGCCACCCTGGCAGGAAGGAGAAAACGGGAACTACAAGTAAATGGCAAACCTTCAATTTCCGCATCAACCTTGCCAATAGTAGCAAATGGAAAGTTTTTAGAGGGTTTTTTTCTTTTTGTTTTTTCTTTTATTACCCTCAGAAAACTCCATGAATCTCCTAGAGGGGCAAACATTAGCAAAATGATTTATACCCCCACAACAGAAACAAAACCTCCTCTGAGAGCTGAATTCTCTACTATCAGAGGCAAGCAAACCCAGCTGCATGGCCTCCTCCTCAGAGGGGATTGAGAGAGACTGAGACCCCTGCGCACTGAATGAGACAGCCCCACTGTCCTTGGACTGAATATGACAGGAAGGAGTAGTCTCCTCTCTCTCTCTAAGGCTACTTTCACACCTGCGTTCGGGTGTCCGCTCGTGAGCTCCGTTTGAAGGGGCTCACAAGCGGCCCCGAACGCATTCGTCCAGCCCTAATGCATTCTGAGTGGACGCGGATCCGCTCAGAATGCATCAGTCTGGCGGCGTTCAGCCTCCGCTCCGCTCAGCAAGCGGACCCCTGAACGCTGCTTGCAGCGTTCGGGTGTCCGCCTGGCCGTGCGGAGGCAAGCGGATCCGTCCAGACTTACAATGTAAGTCAATGGGGACGGATCCGTTTGAAGATGACACAATATGGCTCAATCTTCAAACGGATCCGTCCCCCATTGACTTTCAATGTAAAGTCTGGACGGATCGGTTCAGGCTACTTTCACACTTAGAATTTTTACTAAGTTATAATGCAGACGGATCCGTTCTGAACGGATACAAACGTCTGCATTATAGGAGCGGATCCGTCTGAGCAGACATCAGACGGACCCGCTCTGAACAGCAGTGTGAAAGTAGCTAAGACGCCTGTCAATACGAACAGCTAGAGACATGGCAGATTCTAACGAGGCTGGTCTCTCATGAAAAGCAAATGCATATTTCAATCTTTCCGAATTGACTTCGGAGTGCAGCATCATTCCAACCAGTATCAGCTGCCCATCTCCGAAATTCTGAACAATATATCTCTGCGGACTGTTTACCCTGGCATAAAAGACGCAGTTTAGATTCAGCCAGAGCAATACGATCCGGGTCATCATATATCTGCCCCAGGGCTACAAAAAATTCATCCACCGATCGGAGGGGCCGTGCCCTGACCGGCAGCGAAAAGGCCCAAGACTGAGCGCTATCCCTGAGCAGCGAGATGATGATCCCCACTCTCTGCTCCTCATCACCAGAGGAATGGGGAAGTAGGCGTAAATGGAGTTTGCAAGCCTCTCTAAAGCGAACAAAATTCTCACTACCCCCGGAGAACGTATCCGGAAGCGAGATCTTAGGCTCGGAACAAACTCCATGAATGCCAGCAGAACCTGAAACTGAGACACAGTTTTAAGGAGATCTGCTACCTCCAGCGAAAGACCTTGCATGCAGTCCATCAAGGCTGAAACCGGATCCATGCTTAAGACGGTTATGGCGGTTTATAATGTCACGGATGGTGTTGCAGAAAGCTGGAACTTATAAATAAACATCCGACTGGCTTGGTCCCAAACTAAGGAGCATATGGGTGAGCCCTATAAAACCCCTAGAGCTCTCCCTGACGGCTATGCCCATGCAAAGGTCTTTATGGTAGACGATTGCATGTCCACGTACCTTATAGTATGTGACACCTGAAAACCCTATAATAGTGAGGGGACACGACCACCGGCTCCCTGCACTTAATACGGACGCCGTACAATCAAGCCAGCAAGGAAACACAAATAAAGGAAGCAGACTTATCTGAGGAATCAGGAGAAGCAGCATCCAGCAGTGAACAACTCATCCAGGAAGAAGTATAAACCGCAAAGTGAGGCAGTATGGGAGGGAATATAAAGGGAGGCAATTAGTGTAAATAGGTGACAGCTGGGAAAAGGAAAGGAGATGACAAAGTGAAACCAAAACAAAGAACATCATGCAAGAGGTACAGAAGAACGTCTGCCAGACCTTCTCAAAGAGCTGGCGGTGACACACAACCCTCGGCCGTTGTTTGAAAAATCGGCATACTATCAATTTTAAACTCACCGAAGATCCCCAGCGCCATTCTAGAATTCACTCACAGGGAGAGCCAGCAAAGAGCCAGCAAAGTATGAAACAAAGTCTCTAATTTCGCAACACGTGGGATGCCACAGTTTATGCAGTGAAGCAGACAAACTCCTACAAATTAGTGAGTACAATTACGGCTATATAGATAGCACGAATACAGAATTTTTTTGTGTGCGATTTTTTAATATCGCTAGGTCAATCGAGACCAATATGACTATGTATCGATAATTTATTTCGCATCCGTTTTTTCATGCATTCTTTCAGACAGAATAAGAGGACTACAACAATAGTGCATATTTATTTATATATTTATTCATTTATATTTTTTCCAGCTGCTCAATATTCTGTTATTATTTATATGCCTTTTTGCACATTTGACATACATGTTACCATTGGTTATTTATGTTTTATATATTTTTTATTGGTTTTAATAGTATCACTATATAGTTTTAATAAGCAATAAATTCCTATAGTTATACATCTTGTTTCTCCTTATGTGTTTTTTTTTTATGTAGGTGTGCCTCTCTTATATATCTTTTATTACTTTTACATTTTTGAAGATTGGGTGAATCTTTTTAGTGGGAGCACCCTTCCATTTACGGAACAATAGGTGAGCCATCTCTTATTGATTACTTTACAACTAGTTATATTGTGGTTGGTTTAGCTAACCATTTTTTACATTCTTGAACTATCATGCATGTATTTGTATTATTCTGGGCTTTCCTCTATGTAGCATGTCTATCGACTCTCCTTATGTTACAATGTGGGATATGCTGATTATTGTTTACTTTTTCTGGATGTAGCTATGTGTGGTATTGTAGATATATTTATCTATATGAAATTATTTGTATTATTATCCTATTGGCCTTGTCTAAACTGGCCGACACTGGCTTCTCTTCTGTAGCATATACTCTGGGGCTTTTGGCCCTTATTTTAGATTTGTGTCATTATTTGTGAGATTAATAAATTCTATTTACCTATTATGGTTTATTGTTTATTCCTTATGGGGTTATTGGTATTGCTATTGGGTTTTTAATACATCAAGGGTTAACAACAAAACAAACCTCAATATGTGTTAGAGTACTTTCACACTAGCGTTTAAGTTTTCCGGTATTGAGTTCCTTCATAGGGGCTTGATACCAGAAAAAAACGCTTCAGTTTTATCCCCATTCATTGTTAATGGGGACAAAACTGAACTGAACAGAACGGAATGCTCCAAAATGCATTCCGTTCCGTTTAGTTGCGTTTCCAGACCGGAGAGCCAACCGCAACATGTTGTATTTTGCTTTCCGTCCTGGGATGCGGAGCAAGACGGATCCGGCATTACCCCCAATGCAAGTCAATGGGGACAGATCCGTTTCTCTGACACAATCTGCCACAATAGAAAATGGATCCGTCCCCATTGACTTTAAATTGAGTTAATGACGGATCCGTCTTGGCAATGTTAAAGAAATGTTAAAGATAATACAACCGGATCCATTCATAACGGATGCAGATGGTTGTATTATCAGTAGACCCTGCCGGATCCAGCAAAAATGCTAATGTGAAAGTACCCTTACCCTGGTTCTGCAGTTTACATAAATCGTTAACAGCTGTATGGGCACACCGCAGTGCTCAGAAGGCAAGGAGCGCCATATGGTTTTTGGAGGGCAGATTTTGCTGGAATGGTCTTTGGACGCCATGTTGCATTTGAAGAGACCCTGAGGTACCCCTACAGTGGAAACCCCCAAAAAGTGACCACATTTTGGAAACTACACCACCCAAGGAATTTTTAAGAATTGTAGTGAGCACTTTGACCCCAACAGGTGTTTCTCAGAATAAGCCAGCACCTTCTCTCCAGACAGCTGTTTTGGTGTGATTGCCCCTTATCAGTGCAGAGCAGAGAATACTAGGCCTAGGTTAAGCCAGTACTTTCTGTTCTGCACTGATGAGGGGCAATCACCCTGAAACAGCTGTCTGCAGATGAGGTGCTGGCTTATTTATTATCCAAGTCATATCTCAAGTTCTCAAGGAGATGTTACATGTAGAAGATTGGATAGTATTGAAGTATTGGAGGGTAACCAATATGGTCCATACTTAAATATCCATTTGTGAGCAGCACAGATTCCTACTTGTGACTCTTTGGGGCACATTTATTAGGAACGGCATTTTAGACGTTGGTCTTAATAAAGCCTCATAGCTGGAGGTGCATCTGCCGAAGTTATGAAGAGGCGCAGACCACTCCATGACTTCGGCGCATCCAGCACCAGTTCTAAATGTAAGACTGTCTTACATTTAGAACTTTTTCTATCCTAAAACAGGCGTAGAAAATGATGAATTAGATGGGCCTGCTAACCCCTCCCATTCCCCACCACACCCACAGTTTTAGACCTGACGTGAACAGGAAAAAGTTGCAGATAGAGACGCAACTAACTGTTGCACCACAATCTGTGCCTGAAATATACCTAATTTAGGTGTATTTCAGATTAGTAAACGACCCCCCTTTGACTTTGATACCTATTTAATTTAAATCCTACAGCACTTTTATTTTAGTGACTTCCAGAGTGTGAACTTTTTTGGTCTAATTGAGTGGCAGGTCAAGCATGCACCCTGCTTCTCCATTTATTCTCTTTGGGACTGCCAGAAATAACTGTGCGCTGTACTCAGCTATCTCCAGCAGTCCCACTGAGAATGAATGGAGCAGCAAGGCGTGTACTAGACCTGCCACTCCATCAGGATGGGAACATGGGACTCCTGCTTTCGAGATCGGTAGAGGTTCAATGGTCTGACCCACTGATCAATTAGTATTCCTTGATCTTTTGGATAGGGGATAAGTTGTATACTTTGCACAACCCAGATGACCCTTCATTCTCAGGATAGTGGGGTCCAGGCAGTCAGATCTCCACAGATTTTTAAGTGACGGCTTACCCTAGCCAATGCTTACTCCAATCATGTTAATGTATCTAGCACTTTCACACTGTGACGAAAGTAAAAAAATAAAAATAAAATTCTTGTTAGCTGCAAATCTCACACAATCTTTTTAAAGAAAACACAACTGACAAAAAAAGACATTTTATTGTCTTATGAAAAAGGCTAGTAAAATGAATTTACAAGTACAAAAATACACACTGTACAAAACAGACAACGGATTTACAACCTTCCCTCAAACTGTTAAAAATATATTTTTGTATTTTTTACATAAGACATTTAAAAAAATCTTTGAATGTGAAATTAGAAAGTTCTAGTGTCCTCAATAGTTAACTCCATTGACTACATTATATTTATAGAAATCTTTTTTCCAAATACAGTACAATAAAATATACATTAACATAAAGGCAAGTTGTGTTGTTGTTTTTTTTAGGAAATATGTTCTTTGGTTTTAAGTTATTATACAGTATTTGTTTTCACTTTAAATGCAAATAGATTTTAGTCAGATATAAAATATTTGGGCAACAAAAACTTTGATTAGCCTTCACTCCATTTTTTTACTTCAATTTTTATGGGTACACACCAACAAACCAAATGGTTAGCATTGTATAGCCCAGTAAACCATCCTTCAAAATCAGGGAAAGCCTTATCATGCAACCAGGTAATTATCTGAAAGCCTGTCCGAAATGGAAACCTTTGAGACCTGCCCAGATAATCTATGAAGTCTTCAATTAGTGAATTAATATGGTATATTCTTACGAATACTCAATACTGTAGGATACTTGTTGCAAGACTGTTACTCTCTAAAAAAAACATAGCTACATCCCATGATGTAGAAAATAAATACTGTAAGGGTTTCCATAGGCATAACTTTGCTTGCTGCACATTCCAGAGCTGTGAAGTGTATATTTAGTAATTATTCCCATCACAAAAAATCCATGATATAATTGTTTGGACAGAGTACTTAAATTAAACTATAACATTCTCAGGTGGATGGGGAACCAGGGATTGGTTCTTGCCGCTATCCATCTTTCTCAGTGATGGAAATGTCAAAGAGAAAGGCAGCATGATCGTTTTCCTCACCCTTTTTGAAGTGTTTTTGGAGAATGAAGACTTTGTGTGGGTTCACAACACCCAGAGAACTTGAGTTTATTTGGGTCCAACAGGCCCCAGCTAATAGGTTGCCTGTGTGGCATTTCTGCCTTTTGTTTCTTAGCTCTTGTTAATATTAGGATGGAAATATATCTCCATTGTAATTTTCTTTAATCAGAAGGCACATATCAGTGGTGAATGGTACATAGTAATTGATATATAACAAATGGTCTTACTCTAACCAAGTCCAATGTTCACGTAAAAGCTTTATAATTGGCCACAAGCAAACATCTGTAACCAGCAGATGATTAATGGAGTCAATTGGTAGGCTGAAATGTTCTTGTGAATGCATAAAGAAGACTTACATGTGAGAACTCTTTTTCATTGATCTATTAGGGCCTCCCAACTGTCCTCTTATGTTGTAATGGGACCTTTTTGACTCCTCAGGTACCAGGATGAGAGTGCCCTAACGTTTTGCCACTGGCTAGCATTGTAATAATGATCATACCCACAATTCTCCATCCTATCCTTTTAAGTTTGGTTACTCAGTAAGGCAACATGTGATATTCTGAAACCCTGTTCTGTTTTATCTACTAGGATGTCAAACGACTGGAGAGCCACAAACAATATCTGGGGAAACTCGATGTCTTATTAATACAGAAATGTTTCTACTAAACTAGTCAGCAGTGTTCTGAATTGTGTTTAGTACATAGGTAATAAAAGACTACACTATATAGTACAGTCATAATACAAAAATAGCTGTAGAATATGTGCAAATTTGTCACACTAATACGTTCATGACAAAAATGAATATTTATAGAAAGATTTAATGTAAAATATATCAAGTGAACTTTTCTATGTCCGCAAAACTAAAGACTTGCATCTTTAAGCACACAATATAATCAAGTTTCAGTATTTTAAAAAAGGAGACAGGATTTTGAGCAAGCGCTGCACCATGTGTGATCAGCTTGATCAGGGCAGTTGTCATACACGTCCATTTTACTTAAGCTTTAGGGCATTCAGGAAATAGTGTTGAGGAACTTATTTTCTCCCGCTAAGGAGGACAGCATAGAGTTCAAGTCTGATACGGCCATATTTGGAACCATGGCTGTTGGATTACGTGGTGTACTCAAATGGGAGGAAGGTTGAGATGATCCTAGTACACCACTTTGAGTTAAATTATGTGGCATCAGAGATGTGTGGTCAGTGTCATCTATGATGGCCGCAAAATCAATTTGAGTATTTTCCAAATCTAAACTGTCTAAAGGATTAGATGCTGGACAAGAACTACTGTATGGCATGGTGTCTGGCTTCACAAAACCCAGGTTAGAGCCATACTGGTGTCCATCACAGCTGCTTTGGGGGTGATTTAGTGCTGTAGCAAGCTTTTGGTTTCCCATTTTCCCATGATGCATTTCAACTTGACCTGAGTAATACATCATGCCAGTGGTGTTATTGGTGTCAGACTGGGTGTGAATAGAAGGCAAGGTAGGCATTCTCCTAGGGCTAGATTCAGCTGAATGGTAAGATGGACTAAGTTGAGTAGGACTCCCCATGAAAGTTGATTGGCTGGTTATGCTTTGCTGCCGACTTAAAGGTTTTGGGCCACAAGGAGGGTGTGGCATCATATCTGCACTAAAACTCTGATTTCCTGGACTCCGCATGGTTTTAGAGTGAATTGACTGATTATCATGTGGGTTTGGACTCAATAAGCTGTTTTGAGGTTGTTTGTTTTGATAATTTATGTATTTGGGGCTCATGTATGCTTGGGCATGAGGTGTATTCCGGTGCTGGTTCTGTCCAGTGTCAACATCCTCCCCAGCCCCAGGGCTGTTTATCATAGCCATATTTTTGGGCTGCTGCTCCCACATTAGTGCTTGTTGGGATTGAACATAATTTCTTACCATCATTTCTTTGACTTGCATCATCGGGGTCTGTGATCTTCGTCCTTGAGGGCTTAGCATGTTTGGGTTAAGGCCAGCATTGTAGCAAAGGTTTTGTTGATTTTCCTGTTGTCCTTGGTATTCACAGTTGGAATTCCCAGGAGATAAGGCTACTGTATTTGGCTGGGTGAAAGCATGCTGCTGCATTGAATGCTGCTTCTGACAGGGCATCATTGAGGGAATAGACTGATGAAATTGTTGTTCTGGTTTGATTTGAACCTGACCCAAGTGGTTATACCTGTCACTATTTCCATACATACCCTGCTGTTGGCAAGAGGAACTGTTTGCATGGGACACCTGTTTGGTTGCCTCAGAACCTTGATTTGAGTACTGGTTATGACAGTGATTCCCAGGTGACATGTTTGGTGGTACCGCCTGGTGGTTTCCACTTTGGCCATCAGTCATATCCATGGTTGCTGAGCTTACTTCATGCCATTGCACAGGTAAGCTAGAGCTGCCAGTAATTTGCCTTGTGTTCTGGAAAGGCTGATTGTGAGTTGTCATTTGACACTGGTTTAAATCTGAATGACTCAATACATTACTCTGGCAGGCATGGTTATTTGTATTCATATGCATACTGCCTAATGATCTCTGAGGACTAGAGTATGCATTTTGAGTTTGCATGTCTAACCCATGAAGTTGGTGGTTAAAATTCAAATTGGTTGTCATTTGAGATCCTTGGCCTTGAAAGTTTACATAGTGCTGCATGTCATTACCAACCATCATACCATGCTCCTTATTTTGAGATGTTAAATCTGTGCTTGCTGTCTCCATAAATACGTTCTCACTGATGCTTGGTGGGCGGGGTGAAAAAATATGTCTTTGCAAATTCGCATCAGATCCTCCATATGGTTGCTGATGTCCAAGAGTCTGTCTTCCTATCATTGATGTGTTCATATTTGACATACTCTTGAACCGCTGCACTTTGGGTATTACTTGAGGATCTCCACTAGGT
The DNA here is from genome assembly GCF_905171765.1 of Bufo bufo. Classification (NCBI taxonomy): domain Eukaryota; kingdom Metazoa; phylum Chordata; class Amphibia; order Anura; family Bufonidae; genus Bufo; species Bufo bufo. The sequence goes on along the minus strand of NC_053391.1, from coordinate 576,477,817 downwards.
CTTGCTGGATCGCTAGCTCTTCTTATTCCAGCGCCCGGTGCCTGAGATGGATGAATTATTCCTGTAATATAAGTGTGGTATTCATTGTTGCTATGTCTCCTTTGGATATTACTGGATAGCGCTGAAGAGATAGATCCCCGGTAGTCATTGACAGCAAAAGCCATACGATTATTACAGCTCATTCGCTCCATGTTAGGAAGAGGAGTAGGTGGAGGTCCACCAGTAGCTGCAGCATACTTTGCCTTAAGTCTATATTGCTGAGCTGGTGTAAGGCCTGGAAGACCATTAGTATTGGAATGTCTTGAGGTATCAGATGTATTTTGGTCATATGTGTCCACCATGTTCCCTACCTCGCCTGGTCTCGGATTTGAAAGATATGGTGACACCACTGAAGATCTACGGCTCACTGTATAAGCTGAGCTCACTGTGCTAGTTGTGCTGTTACGTCTGTCATTTATATGGCCTAAATGTTCGCTGGATGTCAGCTCCATCATGTTGTTCTTGTGCGGAAGACCACAAATATTGGGCAATTCTCCCTGAGAAACTGAGAAAAGATTTAAAAAAAATTAATTTCCTGAAAACTGTACATGCTCACAGAGGTTATATCAACAGTCTTTTCTAGATTTAAAGGTAAATTTGCTGTAGTAAGTGATTTTTGGTTATCATATTTGTAAAGAAGAAGAAACAGAGATAACTAATAAAAAAAACATTATCCTGAACTATTTGACAGAAATAACACCTCAAAGATTTTTTAAAGGGGAAATATACATCTCAATATCTTTTTTAAAGGAGAAACGCTATTGAACATAAACTTTTCACAAACTGTTTTTGTAAGGTATAATACCAGGTAGGCTATATATGCATTGAAGAATATATGATAAGTTGGAAATTCTTACTATCTAGCCATTAAAATAACTTGGATCATTTGAGGACTGGAGTACTTCAAAAATACAGTGCTGGAAGAAATTCAGTTTCCTAGTGGCTGCAGTCAATCATCAAACTATACACTGGATCCCATTCACAGAGATGAGAAGTATAAAGAAGTATAAAGAGATATAATCATTTGTGGCAACTTGGTTGAGCTCAATAATGCTGTATATACAAACCACCATCTTCATTTTATTTAGTAGTTTACTTCAAGTGTAGTAAATGTATTTACCTGTGTTGTGGATTGCAGGTAGTTTTACAGACTTTCCAGAAGATGGCGCCTTTCGCATTTGGTTCAGCTTGTCGATCCTGAGGTTCTCTAGCTTCCTCAGAGCTGAAGCTCCTGCGGTACCAATAGACTCCACTGAAGGAATGTCATCCAGGTTGGAAAGGTCCTCAAAACTACCTCCTGTGTTGGCGTTCATTTCTACTCCACTGTCATTATTATTGGTGCTACCTAAGGGAGACCTCTCACTGCTGCAAGATGACTGTCCACCGGGGCTAGCCTGGGACTTCTGCACAAAAAAACAAAACAAAAATAGCCATAGTAGTATGTTAATAGGTGCATTTTGGCACATTGAAATACTTGAAGGGCTTTTCTTAGGACTTTCATACATATAGTCTATCAGGCCATCAGTATCAAATCGGTGTGGATCTGTTCCTCAGCACATCAGCCGATTAATTGATTGTCTGCTCCTATCAGATAAAGCGATAGGCAATGACTGTTAATGATTATATGAAAGTTCTTACCAATGACATATCTGGCACAGTCAATCTTCCCTCCTCTTTCCTGGCCTGAGAAGAGCATGATTCCAAGTCTTGCTGGATATCACTCTTGATCCCTTGAGTCATACCAACTTCATGGGGTGCATGACTCCGTGGTTGACCATCTCCTCTGTGTTTCTTTGTGATGTGTGCCTCAGGACCATGAACTGTCTTGACATGCTTTCTGAGAGAACTGGGATCTGTGTATCTCTTGGTACATCCTGGGATTTTGCATACATAGGGTTTCTAAACATAACAAAGATTGTTAAGCTATATTTAAATCATTAACATGTTTTACACTGTCATGCAGATGCATGCCCCTCAACCCTAAAAGATTATGCAATCCATTATACCTCATTAGAGTGAGTGCGATTCTGGTGCTTGGCCCGGTCAGAGGCATTAGAAAAAGCCTTATTACAGCCTTCGTGTTCACATACATATGGCTTCTCCCCAGTGTGGGACCGCAGATGAGTCTTCAGGTTCTCGAGGCGTGAGTAAGCTTTGTTGCAACCCTCAAACTAAATGAAAAGAAAATACAGATTTATTTGTTTATTCTCCCTTGCTTACAGAGCTCCAACATACACTTTGAAAATGAAAAAATGGAAAAATTAATGTGGTGCTAGTGGTCCTTGGTCAATAATGATGCAACCAAGGTGGTGCCCCTTTATTTTAGATTCTGTAGCAGGGTATATGTAGAGGCAGGGTCACATTAATAATGGATGGTATCTCTCTTTGATGCTATACAGGCTGCCACTCTGGCATGGTAATTGGGACTGGGACTGGATGGGGTGACAGGTCTCCCATGGACAGCAGCTAACAACCACCTGTACTTGTCATACTATATTTCTGCCTGACTGGCCATATTTCCTGGGCAAAATCAGCTGTTTTCTGTAGATGATCAATGATCGCCCCAGCCACTACATTTTGAAAAAGGTTGTCATTGATAACCCAAACAGTTTCACTTAAATGCTGAAAATAAATGCAAAAAGACGAGTAATATAAGTATGAAAATGAAGCCCAATTATTACATGCAGTTACTATGGGCAAAATTTCTGTTGCCAATGTAACTAAATGCCTAGCACTATGCATTTTACATTACTACCTACATATATTTGCCCCTTGTCCACAATCATGCTTTAGTTTAAGCACAATTTCCTCGGCTTCGCCCAAGGTATGGTACACATGCACCTATCCAGATAACTTACTGTGCACTTATGAGGTTTCTCTCCAGTGTGTCTCCTCATGTGGACCACTAGCATATATTGTGCCTTGAAAGGTCTGAGCTCCCGAGAACAGTCCTGCCAGTGACAGACAAATTCTTTCTTCTCCCCGTGGATATGTTCATTGTTTATGTGCTGTTAGAGAACAGTTGAATTGCATCAGTTTATTAACAAAGGTTTCTCTTTAAATGGGTTTTCTGGCATTTTTATATTAATAACCTATCCTTTGGGAAAAGTCATCTGTATCAAGTAGGAAGAGATCCGATTTCAGGCACCCCAGCCGATCAGCTGTTTGAGGAGACTGCGGTGCTCCTATGAGCACCACAGCCTCCTCACAGCTTACCAAGCACAATGCCATGCACTGGATAGCAGCTTTGCTTGGTATTGCTATGAATGGGACTGAGCTGTGCCTAGGCAATGTGGTGATGTCACAGGTGATGTCACAGGTCTAGGAGAGCCGCAATCTCTTCATGTAGCTCAGCAGTCTCATGAAACGGCAGATCGGCGCAGGTGCTGGGAGTCAAATCCCCATCTACTTGATATTGATGACCTATCCTGAGCATAGGCCATCCAGTTCAAAAACTCGGAAAACCTCTTTAATGTAGTAATGAAATGCAGTGTCAAGAGTGGGAGCTGCCTTACATGTACAAGATGTTCCTGGGTATCGAACTCCTTTGTGCAGCTCTCCCAATGACAGTTTGTCTCATAAACAATTTCAGGCTCATGTTTCCCATCTTCTTTTTCCAAGTCATCCCGTCCATCCAACAGGCCAAGTAATGGGTCCTATTAAAACAAAACAAACCTATATTATAAAGAGCTAAAAGGGGTTGTCTAGTCCCATCTCCAAATACCCTATTAGAGAATAGTGGGCCCTCACCTAGTTATCCTTTTATGAAAGCAGACAGTGGCTACAAAAGGTTTAGAAGACCCAGCACATCCATGCATTACAGACATAGCTCTTTGATTTTAGTGGGAACTGTGTAATACTTCATTTCTGGTGTGGTGCAGGGGAACTAAATAGTTGCTGCTGAGTTTCCCCACACATTACAGCTGATCATTGGGGGCTCCTAGCAGTGGGATACCCTGTGATCAGCCTATTGCTGTAGGACCCTTCTAATAAAAATGTGAAAAATGTTTGCACAGTTTTCTTTAAGTGCACCACTAAAGGATCACTGTGCTTTCAGAAAACTTTTGATATGTCATAGGGACATATTAAAAGTTTTGATGGACAAAGGTCTGAGCATGGAGACCTCCACCAATCTCTAAAACGAGGAGAGATAAGAACTCATTTAGCACATTCTCTCTTCTTTCTGCATGACAGGAAGCCAAATGGACTCAAAAGAAAGTCTATGGCCCATCTCTCTCCTGTCTCGTGAAGCGAGGGGAGAATGATATGCGTGTGCTTCTCTTCCCTAATTTTAAAGATTGGTGGGGGTCTCAAAACTCAGACCTCCACCAATCAAAACTTTTGATATGTCCCTATAACATATCAAGAGTTTTCTAACACAGTGACCCTTTAAGCACATTTCTGGTTAAGTTCTCTGTAGGGTTGTCGAGAAATCCCAACAATATTGACAAGTCATTTATTATCACTGCATCGTGGTGTCCGTATACAAATGCTGAAAACCTCTGTCTAATTCTTCTTTCCTATATTGACAGCCATTGAGGACAATAGGAACAGCACAATAGAGACTTCAGTCAGTTCCTGTATTTTGAGCTTTATAGCGATGCAAAATTTATCCATCTGGCATCTTATTAAAAAAATTTAAATTCTTGCAAAAATCTAGAACCCTACTTTATCATTATGATGCTTGCAATTTCATATTTAGTTTTCTTTAATAAGGTATTAGTTTGTCTGTGATTGTGTATAATGTAATATATACAGTAGCTTGCTGAAGAGAATACAGTAAAATATCATAGTACCTGTGTTCCAACAGAAGCTGGACTTGAGATGTCACCCTCTGATCCATCTTCCAGGCGTTTACTATTCAAAGCATCTAATCCTGCACTAGATAGTGGCTCTGACTTCATCTACAGCAAGGAACAAAATGTTGTGTTGAGTAGGTTGTACATTCAATGTGTGATATAATAATCACCATTGACTAGTTGTTTACAATATTAACTTAATGCAGGTAAATTTATGTAGAGCCTCTGTAGTTTACCTAAAATACATTTTCTATATAAAAATATATAAAACTTAAAAATCCATTTTTTAAAGGACATCTGTCAGCAGGTTTGTACCTATGAAACTGGCTGACCTGTTATATGTGCACTTGGCAGCTGAAGATATCTGTGTTGGTCCCATGGTCACATGTGCCCGCATTGCTGAGAAAAGGGACGTTTTAATATATGCAAATTAGCCTCTAGGAGCAAAAGGGGCGTTGCCATTACACCTAGAGGCTCTGCTCTCTCTGTAACTGCCTCAGCCAGTTTCATAGGTACAAATCTGCTGACAGATGCCCTTTAAACTATTAATCTGAGCCAGTCCCATAGAGTTGGCTGGAGTGCAAGACACGCATGCGTGCCTGACGCTCCTTCAAACGGGTAGTACGGGCCCCCAGCAGTCAGACTCCTGACGATCAGACACTCATCCCCTATCTTGTGAATAATGGATAAGTTGTCTTAATGGGACAACCCCTTTAAAGGGGTTGGCCACTTTTTGATGGTACCTGAGATGAGACTGGGGAATGAAGCAGCTGGGACCTAGCAGCAAGGTAAGGTAAGTATGGTTCCCTTTGCAAGTCTGCCCAGGAAGGGACTTTTTCCAAACACCCCCAAAAAGTGGCCAACCTCTGAAACGTATAAAACTTTTGCAACTAAATTATTTTGTTTGAAAAATAGTCACCACAAATAGTCTTGTTTTAAAATATCCAACCATTTTGACTCTACAGCTTATATGCATTCCTATGGGTATACATGGCTACAAACCACAAACAAACTCTCTTAAATTTTCAGGAGCAGGACAATTTTCAGGCATGAGCGTTTATATCAACATCCGTTCCCGATAATTGGTGGTTTAAATGTGCTGCCGATCGTCCAATCATTCGCTAGCTGATCACATATTTTATGCGGCACATAAATTCCTTGTTCGTCAGCAGTAGATTGCCCTGTGTAAACATGGATGTGCTACGGATAAACTAGGAAACCTAATGGGAACGAACGATCATAGTAACGAGCATTTAACCTCATACATCCCTGATCATCATGTACTAAATACAGCTAATGAGCAGACAGCTGCCTGCCCTCTCTGGCCATGTTAAAGGGCCTTTTCGACAGATCCTGCAGTCATGTATGACTTCCCTCCATTAATCCTATCTCCTACTGTTTGTAGATGAGTAGGGCAGGGTGGCACAGAAGTTTAGTGGAACATGACTGCTGGATCAGACTACAGAGTTTGCTTGTCTGTAACCATGAAAACACATAGGTCTGCATAGCTGCTATAGATACAACATGGTTGGATATAAAAATAGTTTTTGTAAAATTGATTTAATTTTGCTTTGCTTTTTTAGATACACAGGATGTACAGGAGAAATTGGTTGATACTGTAGGTATAATGTTTAAATAGGAAGGGCTTTAGGGTACTTTCACACTTGCGGCAAGGGAATCCGTCAGGCAGTACCGTCTCCATAACTGCCTGCTGGATCCGTCAAAACACATGCAAACTGATTGCATTTGTCAGACGTATGACTGTATGATATGTATGACAAATGCATTGAAATGCCGGATCCGTCTCTCCGGTGTCATCCGGAAAAACTGATCCGACATTCATTTTTTTCCACATTTTTTGCGGTCTGAGCATGCGCAGACCGCAATGCCGGATCCATTTTGCTGGAACACTCGGGGCCGGATCCGGCATTAATGCATTTCAATGTGAAAAAATGCCATATCCGGCATTCCGGCAAGTGTTCCGGAATTTTGGACGGAGATAAAACCGCAGCATGAACGCAGTACTCTCCATTCAGAATGCATTAGGATAAAACTGATCAGTTCTTTTCCGGTATTGACCCCCTAGGACGGAACTCAATGCCGGAAAAGAATAACGCTAGTGTGAAAGTACCCATATATTATTTATTTATTTAATGCACTTATATAGCGCTGCTATATTTGCTAACCACGGAGCCACCCATAGACACCTACCTGACAGTGCTTGATTGAGGAGCGAGACTGCAGAACACCCATTCCTCTGCTGGACAAGTGCTCATGTGAATTGTAAGACATTAAATGGTTTGATCCATAAGATGCTCCTTGTGGTCTTTGGTGATTAAGGCAATTTGGATACCCAAGTGAAGGACTGCAAATCAAGACAATGAAACATAAGGACTGGAATAGTTGTCTAATACATGGATATGATGACATTGCATTATATCAGATTAACATCTTAATGACCAATGCATGCAATGCAAGTGCCGCAACCTCTACAAACACCTGATTAGTCGGACCCTCCTCAGGATAGGTCATCAATATTGTAGCGCTGCACAACCCCTTTAATCTATGACTATCCACACATGCACAAATAATGTCAACAATAAACACATCACATATGTTACACGCAGCGCTCATTACTAGGACTGAAGACTGAAGACAGGATCTCCTTAGCAATGCTCAGTGGCTCTTTACACTCTGTTTACACCGTGTTTGCTAATACAAAGAAACATCTTTCCCTAATAAATTATATTACGAAAATGTTTACCATCCATGCCCATACACAATATTAAAAATAAAACAAATGACAGCTACAGCTTATACTTTTACTTGTCCTTATTAAAAACGTTAAACAGTTTGTCTTCTACAGCTTTCAGTTTGACTGCATCTGCTGACTGTTGCTTTTTAATGAATCCGTCAGATGCTGCTCTGTCAACTCCATCTGTATCCTATATCTTTACTTTCTTAAAGGGGTTGTACGGCCATGTTTATCGATGACCTATCCTCAGGATAGGTCATCAATATCTAATTTGGAGGAGGACCGGCACCCGTGCTAATAATTAGTGTAAAGACCAGGCAGCGGCGATTCTTCATCAAACAACCAATCGGCGGGCATGCCAGGTGTCGGATTTCTGCCGATCAGATATTGAAGATCTATACTAAGGATAGGTCAGGTCATCAATATATATGACTGGACAACCCCTTTACCAGCTCATAAACACTCATCTAAAGGGGTTTTATGGTTTTAAGGACCACCCTCCAGATCAAGCGGCGGTGCACCCAAAGAGGCTAGTGATTGGCTCATGTCACGTGTTGGCAACCTGACATCACCACTGCAGCCGGGTAAATATACCTCATCCAGGAGAAACAGAGCAGCAATGCGGTATATGGCAGGTAAATATTTATTCTTTATTGCAGCTTGATCTGAAAGGTTTTATGGTTTCTTCCTGAAACAGGACAACCCTTTTAAGCTAAATTCTTATGAATCTGATATAAACTAATATGACCTAAATTAGTTTTTATGAGCAGCCAGGGAAGTAGAGATAAGGGCTACAGATCGAGCCGTCAGAGCAGTTCTCTGATGGATTCCCTGAGAAGGAGAAGGCACAGTTTGCACAATGCAATAATAAAACCTACCGAACTACCCAAGCTGTAAAACCTATGCCTGTCAAGTGTATTGTATGACTTACTCATGAGATGCTAGCTGAGTTCACTGTAAAGCACTAATATTTGCATTTATATACCTGATGGTTCCTATTGACAAGTGACCATAGGAACCATTGGCTGAGGAACATCTGGAGTTGATGAATGCCACCAGGGAGTTGGGAGATGTACGGATCATGGTCTGCAAGTCGATACTTGCATCTGATAGTGGAGATATGGACATTGCTCTCTTTTTGCTGAGCTTTACTGAACTTCTAGGGGTGGAGAAACGAGATCCTAAAAGGAGAAGACACAGAACTGTAAATATTTGACTGTTGAAAAACATCAAATTTAAAGGGAATGAAGGGTGGACTGAAGGCGCCGGCAGCTTGACAGACAGCGAAAGGAGCACAGAAGCTGGGAGGAGGGAAAGTTCAGTAAGTATTCTTTCCTCCTTGCACATCGCTCACTCCCTTATACAAAGGCTTTGCTGCCACCAGTGAATGCCTACATATTGGCCACCGCACATTAGTAAAATCATGCATTCCAAGAGGAACACACTGATACCAATGACTGGTTTCACACCACAAATAACGCTGAACCAGCAATAGTGAGCCACAGTACAGGCAGCATTAAACAGGGGAGTGTATTAAAGGGGTATTCCCATCTCTGACAATAAGGGCATATTGCTAGGATATGCCCCCATTGTCTGATAGGTGCGTGTCCCAGAGAACAGCGTGGGGAAAGTAGTGGCCACCAAGTGCTCTCCCCATAGAACTTAATAGGAGCGCACCGTGCTTCCGCGGCCACTGCTCCCATTCATTTCTAGGGGGCCAACGGAAATAGCCGAGTCAGCGCTCTGCTATTTTCTGCGGCCCCATAGAAATGAATAGAGGGAGGCTGTGCATGTACAGGGCATCCTCCACAACCTTTTAGATGTCCTAGCGATATGCCCCCATTGTCTGAGATGGGAATACCCCTTTAAGCATCGAGGGGTGTAACAGTAGCAGCCTAATTTGCACATAAATAAAAATCCACATATCTCCGCAGCGGTGTAAGCTAAAAGTCTGCAGCTGTGTAAGCTAAAAAGAAAAGTATTGTTCAGCAAGATCAACTCTACCAGGCAATATGCCTAGTTTATTAAAGTTGATCATGCTGACAGAAGCTCTTTAACAGCATCTAGAGAGCATTTACAGATATGCTTTATGGCAGCCATATGGACCATAGACAGAATGGACAGGAAGGAACCTCATTGACTTGGTAGAGTTTTCTAGTCAAGCTCTATGACCTGTTCAGAGGTCAGGAGTGAGTAGATAGGCAATTGTGACCATTCATATTAGTCTTTTGTTGGCCAAACCCACCGAGAGCAGCAGGTTCAACCAACACTATAATGTGTATGGGAAGCTCCTGACTCTCTCCCTACGATGTCGGGGTAGACAAGGTTTGGGCAAAATTAAAATTTTGCCTGATCCTTTTGTTTTCCTAGGAGATGAGCCATCGGCAAAAGTGTCTGGCAGCAGCTTTCTCTGCCCTCCCCATAGAATACTCAGACCTAGTCGGCCAAGCCGAACATATATCTATATGAGGAAGCTGGGAGAGACAGCTGTCAACCATACGATCGTTCGGCCAACATCTATTGAATATGTATGGGCAGCTTTAGTGGTCAGAGCAAAAACTTTTTCTAATATAGAAATTGACAAGGAAAAGTAAATATAACCACCAAAAAAATATTTAAAATATGTGTAACATAAAACATTGCCTGCAACAGTTTTATTAAATGAGCCAATGACCCTCTACTTGTAAACGTAACAGGTCTTGTTGGTGATGCATTCTGTGAAGCCTCTGATCAGGAATAGTGTTGGGCGCGAATATTCGAATCGCAAATTTTAATCGCGAATATCGCCACTTCGAGAATTCGCGAAGATTTTAAATATAGTGCTATATATTCGTATTGGCGAATATTCTAGATTTTTTTTAATCTGAACCCATGATCCCTCCCTGCTTCTTGCATGTGGGCCAATGAGAAGGCTGCAATGTCTTTGTCAGAGCTTAGCACCATCCCTAGCAACCAATAGGAAAGTTGCCTACCCCTCACTATATAAGAACCTCCCCAGCAGCCATTGTATGCAGTATTTGCAGTTCTGAGAGAGACAGCAGTGTCATTGCTGTGCTCTGTGCTTTACTGTGTCATTACATGCCGGTTTGCGAATATATTGGAGCACTCTATCTGCATATAAAGCTATTGTAATGTTCTACCATGCCAACCATTTTCTCCAGTCTGAGGAAACTTCTAGCAGCTTGAAAAATGTAGAAAAAGTGACCCACGCCTGTATTGTGCGCGCAATACGCGCATGTTACATTGCTGATTTTCGCAATCAGGAAAATAATGGCGAATTCGCAAATTCGCAAATTTATGACGAATATTCGTTGAAATATTCGTGAAATATCGCAAATTTCGAATATTGCCCCTGCCGCTCATCACTAATCAGGACTCAGTTCCCTAGAATTTTTAATTATATCTGAAATACTTTAGAGAAAAATACTCACCATCCGCAGAAGCCATCTGCTCATTGGTTTGTGCAAGACTAAAACCATGTTGGCTGGTCATGAGATTGTTCTGGTGGCAGTACGGCATCTCATTCATTCCTGGAAGTCCAATTACACCAAAATAACACAGTTATGAGGGCAACAAATCAAAGCTTGTGCTGTAGAATAAACTCAATTCAGACTAAATAGACAAGTGATACAATTACGGTTCAGGGTTTATATGACTTTTATAATGACACACTATAAGAACAAAATAAGAATATGAGCATGTTGTTAGATGCTAACTCAGAAGAACAGTAATTACTAGACAATGGAAGGCACTCATCACATTGTCTATGTACTGAACTATCTCATGGCAGGCGGCCGTCAGACTTGTGCAAAAAAGTAGGAAAACGATGACCTTTATCTGACTTTCACTCCATAATCTGCACCTAGCTATCTCACCATAACCATGTACTAACCTTCAGCCATGACATTGGATGACCTCAGGTAGCAATGTTCAACATAGCCGTGGTTCATGGAATTGAACATCGCAGGCGGGCACTGGCGGGATGCCATTGTGTGAGCAATCTCAAGTCAGTGGCACATTTATCTCTGCAAAATAAAAGCAAAAAGCACAAAACGTCATACAAAATCCCAGTAATGGTATAGTATAAATCATTTGCTGCTCACGGGCAGACAGGGGCACAACATGATATGCTAATTTTCTACATGAATTACCAAATCTATTTGCCTTCACTTAGGTGAAACTCTGAGTGATCATCATGAATTTAGTAATATTATTACAATTACCAATTTATTCATCGCTATATTGTTAAGAAAGTGTAAGGAACTTTTATACATTTTGTACTATAAATACTATAATGGTGTTCATGTTCATTTCCATATTAATATATAATAGTCCCTCATTCATTTGTTAGCTAAAGCAAAGAATGGCTACAAAACACATCTCTTTATCTGGTGGACCTGGCACGTCCAACATTGGGAGTTCATTCATTTCAATGGGAATTGTGCAGTGCTTCATTTTTCCTGTGGGGTCCCCTAAAAATTCCTTTAAAATGCTGATAGTCCCAACAGGAGAGTACACTGTGATCAGTTTATCATTGGGGGCCCTTCTGACAAAAAAGCATTGTTAAAGTGGACTATCTATTGAAATTTATGTTAAAATATATTTACTTTTGCTGTCAATATTCTACTGTGCTAATACAATGTCAATAGATTCCATGCTATATACTTCATTACCCCTTTGTGCCTCATTTTCCCAGTACCCATACAGCATGGGATATTATCATAGCATCATTAAATAACCACTGCAATATGCAAACACACCAGTAGGTGGTGCTACAATAGTACATGTACTTGGTTGGCGAAGTATGTGGAAGTAAAGTAGCAGAAAAAGTACTTAACTAATGTAACATCTGTAACATGATGGAATTATTGACCCCCCCCCCCCTTCATGATACTTGGACTATTCAGTCTATGAAATGTAGGTGGTCCATGTAAAATGAGACAATAGCTGGAGACGTTAATGTAAATTGAATCTTTGATTCTTTATGATTGACTATTTAAAAGAAAGGAGTAAAAGTGATGGAAGTAACAGCACACGAATATAAGACACGTGGGTCATGATTTACAAGGCAGTATATTCTAATTTGCGGTGAGACAGCGATATGATGGATGCAATATTGTTGCAAAACTTCAATAGGAAAGGCACCAAGTGGGGGTTTAATTATTGGGGGGGGGGGGGGGGGGTAGAATTTTTAAAGGGTTTCTTCAGGATTTAACAATTGATGACCCATCCCTACAACAGGTCATCAATACCAGATTGGTGAGGGTCCGACACCGCACACCCCTGCCAAACAGCAGTAGCAACGGTGCTTGAAATATGCATTGGAACCACACAGTGGATAGGGCAGGTTACTGCAGCACTGCTCCCATTCACTTCGCTTATTTCCCGTACAGGAGTTACTCTTGGACAGCTGATCTGCGGGGCTGTGGGCTGCCGGACCCCCACCAATCTCATATTGAGGACCTGTCCTAGGGATAGGTCATCAATCAAATTCCAGAAAACACCTCGACAGTCAGTTTTTCAGGAGCCTGGTTTGTCGTAGTTTGCACCAAATGTTGCACAATTTTTGTGATGTTTTAAAAAGTCACAGTTGATAAATCTGGCTTAAATCAGCTTGACGGGCTATCCACATCATCCCCCACCTACTTTTCAAAACTGGGGTGAGTGGTTTAAAATACTAATTTTCGTAAAATGTTTGTGCCAATAAGTAAAAAAATTTACAAAGCCCTATTTTGTGACTTTTTGAAGCAATAACCATTGGGGTAAATTTACTAAGTAGACAGCGTCATATCAGACAGGCAGTCTAAAGGTGCACCCCATTTCTCTCTAGCCTGCACCCACTAGGTGATCTAGGTGAGCCAAATTGGGCATAAAATGCCTAAAGATGTGGAAAATTGCACCAAGTTTTGGCTCATTTTATGATAAGGTAGCAATCATATTAACAAAATTATAACAAAATGTATTCAACCTGTGGAAATCTGTTACAACATTTATTAGCTGAATTCTATAACTAGTAGCTATTATCACTAGGGATGTGCGAATCGACTTCAGATGAAGCATCCGAAGTTGATTCGCATAAAACTTTGTTCTAATACTGTACGGAGCAGGAGCTCTGTACAGTATTAGAATGTATTGGCTCCGATGAACGGAAGTTATTGCTTCTCGAAGACTTCGCACAATAACTTCATTAATTAATTTGTACTGTTAAAAAAGATTTCCCGAACTCGGGTTCAGTTCCAAGTTATTGCTTCAGTCCCCAGAAGCAATAACTTCGGCTCATCGGAGCCAATACATTCAAATACTGTACGGAGCTACTGTATTAGAACAAAGTTTTATGCGAATCGACTTCGGATGTTTCATCCGCAGTCGATTCGCTCATTACTAATTATCACCATGGTATCAATGAACAACTGGACGAGTTTTATTTCCCTAAGCCAGGGCGATTTTCCATGGCGAAATCATGCAGATAATAGTGAAATGTCTGTTCTACAAGCGCAAAATTCTTCAGTAATGAGAAACTATGTGAACGTTGGTCTAATTGGAATTCTTTGTACCTTTGGCTAGTGTACGACGCTGTTAATCGTTGGCGCATTTCATGTCAATTTGAAAAAAGCTGATGTTCTTTAGGCTTATTGTGAGAAGCCCGTTTACACATGGCACACACCCGTGTCAGATAGTAACGTGAGATTACCACGGCATGTACGTCAGCCAAATAATATGCTGAAATGAAACAGGCTGGCTGAAAACTGTGGAATGTACTTTCTCTGCAGTTTTATAGGCTGCTGTAAGTTGGTGAAAGCATGCAAAGCAATTTGGGTTACTTCATCATTGACGCACAGTACAAATGCCGGGACTGAAAAACTATAAACAGGCGAGATGTAGGAGACAGCAGGTATCTTTGCACATGTATGACTTTGTGGGCAATTCCAGGAACTATCTGGCTAGGTCAAAGGAGGTCATAGAGAGACACTTATGTTGCAGGCTTGAGCTGTTCAACAGCTGACATGCTTCATAATGAGGAACAGGTCAGCTGACATTGCTACTACGCTCCTCCTTCAACTTGGGTGGTAGAAGGGAAGACTGAGAGAAGCCAGGCATCCAGTCAGCCAGAATAACAATGGACAAGCTGCATTCAGCAGCTCCCTGAAGGGATCTCTCACTTCCTGACAAGCTGGAATTGGAGAGTCCTAGATGATGATATTCTTTTTCCACCAGTTCTCCCAGCTGGACTGCTCCTACATATTCTGACTTGCCTGCCTACCTGATGTAACCATACCTTCCAATATCACCCAGATTACCTAGCGACATTGCTGTCTGCTCCTCGCTATGCTGAATGTGACCAGGACAAGGCTTTATATACTGTTGATAGATCATGTAAAGCAGTGTTCCTCAACTCTAGTCATCAGGGCTAGTCACCTGCTGGTCAAGGTTTAAGGATTTCCTTAGTATTGAGAAGGTGATATAATTAGTGTCAATGCATCAGTACTTACCACTGGTATTTATTCTGTGGGATATTCTCAAATCATGGGGCAGCAGGGTGGCTCAGTGGTTAGCACTGGTGCCTTGCAGCGCTGGGGTCCTAGGTTCGAATAGGATCTGCTTGGAGTTTGTATATTCTCCCCGGGTTTGCCTGGGTTTACTCCGGTTTCCTTCCGCACTCCAAAGACATACTGATAAGGAACTTAGATTGTGAGCCCCATTGGGGACAGCCTGATGCCAATGTCTGTAAAGCGCTGCGGCATATAGTAGTGCTATATAAGTGCATAAAGTAAATAAAATCATGAGCAGCAGGTGAGCCCTGGGGACTGGAGTTGGAGAACACTGATGTAAGGTGTGAATGGCCGTGTCTGCTTATGGCACCTGAATTGGTTCCTGTGTCCCAACATGCTTCGTATCCAAGACCTCTGCTTGTATTATAGAATTCGGAAAAAATTGTGATGGCTAGTGGGAGGAAAGTCAGACATTCATGAAAACTCGTGATAATGCGTTTTCCGACATTACCCAACCCTTCTCATACTAAATGAAGGTAGGACACGAGGTCAAGCAGGATTCACTTTTCTAGGGATAGGTTATCAGTGTTCTAGTCTTTGAAAATCGCATGAGGTATGACAGCATGCTGTAAGCTTGTAAGGAAGGCAGGGAACGATTTGAGGTACAAATGGCGTAGAGACAGTCTGGGTGGAGCAAACAATCAAGTTTATGCAGCAATATGGCTGGTTAAAGGGAATCTGTCATCAGGAAATTCATTGGCATGTTCAGATTTTCTGATGCAGGAGTAGATTCAGAAAAGAAGTCAGATAGTATCTGTCCTTTATGTACTCTACCTATTATGATCCACTCCTGATTTTGCCTTAAAAAAACACACCAGGAAAACCTGAACATGGAAACCTAGCCTTAAACCAGGAATAGTGCCTTGTAGGGCTAGCACTGCTGATGGTCATGATACCTAGTAATCCACTACTTCATTCTGGAAAAAAAAAAGTACTTCTAAACAATATACAAATGAGCAGTTAAGTGCATTGAGGGTTGACTCTGTGCACCCTTAGGCTAATTGCAGATGAGCATGTCCACTGAAGAAAACACGCTTCATGTGGGAGCTTGATTTCTCATTATGGACAGTGCTCCTTTCACACATAATGATATATAATGCTGTGTGTCTCTGGCCGATCTTGCATCTACTGAATTGTACTGACCTAATACAGTCAGTATATTCAGTAGATGCAAAATTGGGCAGAGAACAGCTCCTCCACCTTCTTGATTGACAGGGTCAGGCAAAATGACTATGCAGGAACCTGGCCCTGCCAATCAAGTAGGGGAGGGATGGGCTGGCAGAGGAAGCAGGAAGAGCAAAGGTGCACACCGTGACTTGGGCCCACCCTCTGTGCGCTTAACTGCTCATGTGCATATGGATTATAAGTACTTTTTTCCCAAAATATAGCAACGGATCACTAAGTGAAAGCTATCATTACATTCAGCTGTGTTAGCCTTACAAAGCATTGTGCCTGGTTTATCAGTGAATTTCTTGGAGACAGATTCATTTGAACAAGTTGGCCATACTTAGGACAACAGTCGGGCCTATTACAGGGATATTCAAAGTCTTCTCCAGGAGAGTTGCAGGGCTTAAAACGTCAAACTCACAAATGAAATGAAAGTGGTATAGTAATTTGTAATCCTCCCCCGATGCAGGGATATCTGTGGCTGTTACAGGAGAGCCTCCAGCCAGAGCTGTTTCAGTAGTCTGGGGACAAACTTGCAGCCTCCTCCTCTTTCAGTATCCAAATGGCCAGTGTCCCACAAAGAGATGCTGTGGCATCCGGCTTCCGAACTGTACACTGTAGTGTCTCCAGCACCCACACGGTCTTCTCCTCTGCTGTGGCCTTTACCAGACAACCCAGCATGGCACACTCAGGGGCAATGCCACATTGTTTGAGCATACGCCTCTTTTTACCTAAGAATAATCCCTTTTATTTCCACAGCCCACGTGAGAAACACATTGGGGGAGATTTATCAAACTGGTGTAAATCATAAATGGCTTAGTTGCCCATAGCAACCAATCAGATTCCACCTTTCATTTTCCAAAGGAGCTGTGAAAAATGAAAGGTAGACTCTGATTGGTTGCTATGGTCAACTAAGACAGTTCTACTTTACTCCAGTTTGAAAAATCTCCCCCAGCATCCCTATGCCTTCTCATGCCTTTAACCTTGTCAGGACCTGTTTTTTTTTTTTGCGTTTTCGTTTTGCGTTCCCTGCCTTCCCAAAGCCATAACTTTTTTATTTGTTTGTTCACATAGCCATCTGAGGGCTTGTTTTTTGCAGGACAAGTTGTACTTTCCAAGGCCACCATTTAATATTGCATATGATGTAGTGGGAAGCGGGGAAAAAATTCCAAATGGGGTGAAATTGCAAAAAAAAAGCAATTCCACCACAGTTTTACGGTTTTTTTTATTACGACGTTCGATCTACAATAAAACTGACCAGTTAATTTTATTCTACATATCAGTACGAATCTGGCGATACCTTATATGTATACTTTTTCTTGCGTTTTGATAGTGATTAAAAAATTACAAGTGGGAAAAAATCTGTTTTATTTTTTTGTCGTCATATTTAGACCCCTAAATATTTTTTGTAAGTATGTGTACGGAGCTGTATGGGGCTAATTTTTGGCGGGCAATCTAAACTTTTCATTGATACCATTCTGGGATGTGTATGACTTTTTGATCACTTTTTATAAAACAAAAAGTGGAGAAAATGAAGCGCCCAAAAACGGCGAACCGGCCATTTTGAGGCTTTTTTCTGTTTCGCTGTTTGTCATATGGGGAATATATTTTTATATTTTTATACTATGGGCGTTTTCACACATTGCTACACCCATGATGTGTATTTTTTTAGTTCTTTTATTTTTATTTTGGGAAAAGTGGGGTGATTTGAATTTGTATGTTTTTTTATTTTTTAATTAACTTTTCTTTTTTTTTCTTTTACACTTTTTTTTATAGTTCCCATAGGTAACTATACCATGCAATCATCAGATTGCTATTATCATAGACTCCAATGCACTTGCATTGAAGTCTATGATGATTTCACTACTTTCCTATAGAGCCCTATTACAGGCAAGGGCTCCATAGGAAATACTATGAAGTAGCTAAAAGAAGCAGGCGGCCACCTGCGGTTATGGCGCCAGGTGCGGGCGTCATCTTTAAACACATGTACGGCGCTGGGCATGAAAGGGTTAAGGCCAGATGGTGTGTAATTTCCCACCACTCATGGCATCTGAGGCCATATTCAACCCAGCGCCATAGTGGAAGGAGTATGGCCTAATTAATGTAAGAAAACCACCAAGTTTTATACATTAACTAGCAGAAGGACCCGGCTTCGCACGGGTATGTTTCATCTATTTCATTTAATGTTTGTGTGTGTCGTTAAAAGATATCGATAACAGTGAACTCCACAGCCCCCCACCCCTTAACACTGACCCCCCCACAGTGCCCTGCCACTTTAAAATGGGACATCCACAGCAGCCCACCCCCTTAACTTTGACCTTCACAGCATACCCATTTAACAGTGAGTTTCACAGCACCCCACTCCCTTGATAGTGACCTCCTCAGGGGCCGACTCCCTGAACAGTGACCTCCACAGTACCCTGCTGCCTTAACAGTGATCTCCACAGCAGTTGCCACATTAATAGTGGCCCCTGCCCCCTTAACAGTGACCTCCACAGTGTCCGCCCCTTTAACAGTGACCTCCACAGTGTCCGCCCCTTTAACAGTGACCTCCACGGCGGCCTGCCCCCTTACAGTAACATCCACAGTGAACACCTCTTTAACAGTGACCTCCACAGTGCCCTCCCCTTTAACAGTGACCGCCACAGCATCCTGCCCCTTTTTCATGCCAAGATGGATTTTTCTGCGACTATCGCTTCGCAGTCGCGGCATGTCACATGTCACAGTGCAACACCATAGACTATCATTATAAAAATTGTCGCGCGACACATGTAGCAGTGTAGTTGTGCCCTAGGTGTCGTGCGACTTATTGTCGTCGTGTAGCCCTAGCCAAAAGATGACCTACAGCAGTGAAGAAAAATGGCTGGGTTGTTATGGAAACCTGGAGTAAAACTGTGTGTATGTGGAGACTAAGGGCCTGCGAGCTTCTATTGGCTGATAAGGGACATGTGACCGTGTGTATGGCAGTTGGGATATGTATTGGCTAATGCAGGTTATTAGTGTAGAACAGCTGTTCCGTGTCTCCCTGCCTTCTCAATAGCAAGCGCTCACTGCTTGCAGTAAATCAGTTGTAGCTGCCGTCTTGTTACATATCTCTCCTGGCATACAGGTTTACATAGGAACAATACAGAAACAGCAGCAGGCAGTATGTATGTATATATACAGAGAGAGAGAAAGGCAGTGAGGGCAGCAGCAGTCAGTGTGGAGCGCGTCTCCACAGTTCAGTAAATAGAAGACAGGGGTCGCTACTAAGGCAAGAAATGGGGCACTTAAGAGCTATTTTTCTAATAGAAATGTATGACCAGTAAGGCTTCGTTCACATCGCCGTTCAGCCCTTCCGTTCTCCTGAGCCAAACGGAGCCCTTAGGACCCTATAGACTATAATGGGGTCCATTAGGTTTTCGCTCAGAAGATGATTTTGAAGCGGAGACAAAAGTCCTGCATGCACAACTTTTGTCTCCAAATCCAAAATCATCTTCTGAGCAGAAACATAACGGACCCCATTATAGTCTATAGGGTCCTTAGGCTCCGTTCCGCTCAGTTATGTGCCGTATCCGTCCATTCCGTTCTCCTGCTCCTAAACGGTGATGTGAACGAAGCCTAATTAAAGTATATCACAAAAATAGTCAGTATCACTGCCCCTATACATTACAAAAAGAAAAAGAAAAAGAATGACAATTACACTTTAAACTTCTACAAGGGAATAAAGGAATTCAAGAGGGGCCTGGATGTATTTCTGGAGTGTAATAATATTACAGGTTATAGCTACTAGAGAGGGGTCGTTGATCCAGGGAGATATTCTGATTGCCTGATTGGAGTCGGGAAGGAATTTTTTATTCCCCTAAAATGAGGAAAATTGGCTTCTACCTCACAGTTTTTTTTGCCTTCCTCTGGATCAACTTGCAGGATAACAGGCCGAACTGGATGGACAAATGTCTTTTTTCGGCCTTATGTACTATGTTACTATGTAAGGGCAATTGCCGAGGGCCCTGTTTCCAGGAGCAAACAGTGAATGGAGCAGTAACATATTCCACTATGAATGGCAGGCGGTATTATTTGTGCAGTATATATTTGTATTATTTGGATACTGGATGCTGGTATCATTTGGACATTTAATAGCTATATAGCTTGTGATATGATGTGAAATCTTATAGGTTGAAATGTAGAAATCACAATTAATGTCATACTGATATTTTTAGTACAAAATAACTTAACCTTTAACGCAAAAGGTTTCAGTTTAAAAAAAAATAATGCTTGCTCCCGATTTGAGATCTAGGCCAAGTTTAGCCATGTGTATGGGTTATACCAGACAGTGTGGTGCCATTTGCCCATTATATAAACTTTATAAATCTGTATGTGTGACAGAAGCCAGCAACCAGCTCTCTTACAAGACTGCAGCAAGGCCACTTACAAGTCCAGGATTCTGAACAAGTAAACAAATGAGCAAAATCTTTGGAACTGGAGCTTCAGCCTTAGAGATTGAGATCTGTAAATGCAGTGTTCTGATGCACATCGCCGGTATTCCAATCACAGGGATTTCTCTGTGTTATTCCAGGAAATTAACTCTCATTAAATTGCGTTAATAATGTTCAGCTTCAAGCAAATGACCTGCACTGCTCCTGGCGTGAAATATCTGGAGCTCATTTTCCAAGATGAAAAGAAGTAATAACATAATATGTCATAAATGAATAAGTTGGGTTCGTTAAAGGGGTTGTCTCACTTCGGCAAATTACCTTTATCATGTAGAGAAAGTTAATACAAGGCACTTACTAATGTATTGTGATTGTCCATATTACCTCCTTTGCTGGCTGGATTCATTTTTCCATTGGATGTTTCCAGGGGTTATGGCCACCATTGCAGAGCAGATATGACTCGAGGTGGTCGGGACAGGAGCGTGCTGTGAATGTGTGTTTATGCGTGGACCCCGGCCACCAGGGAGGCCAGCGCTTTGTTCTATAATGTGAAAGCACGACCACTGCTGCTGGATTGCAGGGTGGACGTAACCCTGGATAAAAGCAGTGTATGATGTGATGGAAAAAAATGAATCCATCCAGCAAAGGAGGCAATATGGACAATCACAATACATTACTAAGTGCCTTGCACTAACTTTCTCTACATGACAAATGCAATTTGCTGAAGTGAGACAACTAATCATTCGTGTACATGAGACTAATAATTCAAAATAGTCCAAAGTATTAGAGACTTGTGCGTGGTCTAAAATATATTGAACATGGGTATTATAAGAGCTTACTAACTGACAACTCCATAGGTGTATACTTATTTTTCTTGTTATAACTAAATTTGACACTCCAGCCCTTTTCAGGAAGCAGACAGAACCATGAATTATGAAGAGTTAACCAAATGTAGAGCTGATGGGAGTGTTCGGGGGTACTATTTGGTGATCCATCTATCCAGCAATGGTGTGAGGGACAGTCATAAATGATGATGTCATACTGTATAAGATGGCTCCATATAACAAGTTTATCATTGTACAAATAGCATGATATCACATCAAACCTCTAGAGGGTATAATTTAGATGGTTGTTCTGATTTCTGGATGCAGGATGTGTCGTTTTTTCTTCTTTTGATGAATGATTCTTGGATTAAAAATGGGCAGTAACGGCACAGACCAGCGGACATCTAAACTAAACCTTTTACTTTAAAGCGCCCCCTGGTTCAAGAAAAATATATATATCACATTAACTGGGGAATGAACAGAACACTTATATGTGTTCTTCTTTCCATCTTTTCAGCTGGAGATCCACTAATTCTCAGGCTCCTCTTCTGTCATCCAAGATGGCTGCACCACTTCTCAGGCCATCTGGTGCACACTGTCCAAGACACTTCCTGCTTGTCCAGCCCTGCTCTAGGATTGGTCAGCACTGTTCATGTGGGCAGTGCTGTCCAATGCAAGGGCAGCAGGAAGTGTCTTGAGCTAGCAGATGCACAGTACGTATCAGGTAGTCTTAGAAGCGGCGGAGCCATCTTGGATGACAGAAGAGAAACCTGAAAAATTGCTGAATCTGCAGCTGAAAAGATGGGCATCAGGTAAGTAATCTGTTCTTTCCCCAGTAAATGTGATATTTTTTTTGTCTTGAACAGGAGGGTCAATTTATAATATGTGTCTACTTTTTGCTGCAGTCAGGACAGCACACAGATGGAAAAAGATGTGATTATTAGTGATGGACGAACATCTGCCGGGATGATTCACGAACGCGAACGTGCGAACGCGATCAAGTTCGCGGCGGGCCCCATTCACTTTAATTGCAGGCGAACCTGAAAAACCTTCAGGTCATATTTGCAGCCACCAAATACTTACTAGAAGTGCACAAAACGGCCCACAACATGGACAGTGACATACCAGAGCGGGATCAATGGCAAAATTTCCCACAAAAATAATGTATTTTAATCAGGGGCCATTTTTATGCCTCTTAAAGGGAAACTCTCAAAAATGTGCCCTGCTGGAGCCTAGAAAAATTTTATTTTAGGCCACGGGAGTACAGCCCCCAAACATTAGGCATTCACCGGACAGAAAACATCAAGTGATTTTATAGCTGGATGTACAGTACAGACCAAAAGTTTGGACACACCTTCTCATTCAAAGAGTTTTCTTTATTTTCAAGACTATGAAGGCATCAAAACTATGAATTAACACATGTGGAATTATATACATAACAAAAAAGTGTGAAACAACTGAAAATATGTCATATTCTAGGTTCTTCAAAATAGCCACCTTTTGCTTTGATTACTGCTTTGCACACTCTTGGCATTCTCTTGATGAGCTTCTACTGTATATCAGACGGTCATTGGATATCTATTTTACTGCAGGCCTGTGAAGTACAGACCCCAAACATTAGGCATTCACCGGACAGAAAACATCAAGTGATTATGTGGCTCGAGGTATATTAGACGGTCAATGGATATTAATTTTACTGCAGGCCAGTGGACTACAGGTCCCAAAAATTATTCATTCACCGTACAGAAAAGAACAAGTGATTATGTGGCTGGAGGTATATTAGACAGTCATTGGATATCAATTTTACTGCAGGCCTGTGGAGTACAGGCCCCAAACATTAGGCATTCACAGGACAGAAAACATCAAGTGATTATGTGGCTGGAGGTATATTAGACGGTCATTGGATATCAATTTTATTGCAGGCCAGTGGACTACAGGCCCCAAATATTATTCATTCACCGTACAGAAAAGAACAATTGATAATGTGGCTGGAGGTACATTAGGCGGTCACCGTATAGCAATTTTACTGTTGGCCAGTTAGATTACAGGCCCCAAAAATTATGCATTCACCGTACATAAAAGATCAAGTGATTATGTGGCTGGAAGTATATTAGACAGTCAATGGAGGCCAGTGGACTACAGGCCCCAAAAATTATTCATTCACCGGACAGAAAACATCAAGTGATTATGTGGCTGGAGGTATATTAGACGGTCATTGGATATCAATTTTATTGTAGGCCAGTACAAATACATGTCAAATACATACAGTGGGGGAAATAATTATTTGACCCCTCACTGATTTTGTAAGTTTGTCCAATGACAAAGAAATGAAAAGTCTCAGAACAGTATCATTTCAATGGTAGGTTTATTGTAACAGTGGCAGATAGCACATCAAAAGGAAAATCGAAAAAATAACTTTAAATAAAAGATAGCAACTGATTTGCATTTCATTGAGTGAAATAAGTATTTGAACCCTCTAACAAAAAAAGACTTAATACTTGGTGGAAAAACCCTTGTTTGCAAGCACAGAGGTCAAACGTTTCTTGTAATTGATGACCAAGTTTGCGCACATTTTAGGAGGAATGTTGGTCCACTCCTCTTTGCAGATCATCTCTAAATCCCTAAGGTTTCGAGGCTGTCTCTGTGCAACTCTGAGCTTGAGCTCCCTCCATAGGTTTTCGATTGGATTAAGGTCCGGAGACTGACTAGGCCACTCCATGACCTTAATGTGCTTCTTCTTGAGCCACTCCTTTGTTGCCTTTGCTGTATGTTTTGGGTCATTGTCGTGCTGGAACACCCATCCACGACCCATTTTCAGTTTCCTGGCAGAGGGAAGGAGGTTGTCGCTCAGGATTTCACGATACATGGCTCCGTCCATTTTCCCGTTTATGCGAATAAGTTGTCCTGTGCCCTTAGCAGAAAAACACCCCCAAAGCAAAATGTTTCCACCCTCATGCTTGACGGTGGGGACGGTGTTTTGGGGGTCATAGGCAGCATTTTTCTTCCTCCAAACACAGCGAGTTGAGTTAATGCCAAAGAGCTCTATTTTGGTCTCATCAGACCACAGCACCTTCTCCCAGTCACTCTCTGAATCATTCAGGTGTTCATTGGCAAACTTCAGACGGGCCTGCACATGTGCCTTCCTGAGCAGGGGGACCTTGCGAGCCCTGCAGGATTTTAATCCATTGCAGTGTAATGTGTTTCCAATGGTTTTCTTGGTGACTGTGGTCCCTGCTAATTTGAGGTCATTAACTAACTCCTCCCGTGTAGTTCTAGGATGCTTTTTCACCTTTCTCAGAACCATTGACACCCCACGAGGTGAGATCTTGCGTGGAGCCCCAGAGCGAGGTCGATTGATGTTCATTTTGTGCTCCTTCCATTTTCGAACAATCGCACCAACAGTTGTCACCTTCTCTCCCAGCTTCTTGCTAATGGTTTTGTAGCCCATTCCAGCCTTGTGCAGGTCTACAATTTTGTCTCTGACATCCTTGGACAGCTCTTTGGTCTTTCCCATGTTGGAGAGTTTGGAGTCTGCTTGATTGATTGATTCTGTGGACAGGTGTCTTTTATACAGGTGACTAGTTAAGACAGGTGTCCTTAATGAGGGTGACTAATTGAGTAGAAGTGTCTAACCACTCTGTGGGAGCCAGAACTCTTAATGGTTGGTAGGGGTTCAAATACTTATTTCACTCAATGAAATGCAAATCAGTTGCTATCTTTTATTTAAAGTTATTTTTTCGATTTTCCTTTTGATGTGCTATCTGCCACTGTTACAATAAACCTACCATTGAAATGATACTGTTCTGAGACTTTTCATTTCTTTGTCATTGGACAAACTTACAAAATCAGTGAGGGGTCAAATAATTATTTCCCCCACTGTATGTTTAAAAGAACTAAAAATATAAAATTGGATTAAAAACATGGCTAACGAAATCCCCCCTCTTGAAAAAAAAAACAATGGTAATAGGTGAAATTCAATGAAACGTGGTCGTCACAAGTGTTGAATTCCTCCGAGATCCATGCCTCATTCATTTTTTAGAAATGTGAGGTAGTCCACACTGTCGTGAGCTAGGCGACTGTGTTTATCAGTCACGATCCCCCCTGCTGCGCTGAGCGTCCTTTCGGACCGGACACTCGACAAGGGGCAAGCCAAGAGTTCCATGGCAAATTGTGCCAGCTCTGGCCACAGGTCAAGCCTGCACATCCAGTAGTCAAGGGGTTCCTCGCTTCTCAGAGCGTCCACATCGGCTGTTAACCCGATGTAGTCGGACACCTGTCGGTCTAGGCGTTCCCTGAGGCTGGATCTGGAGGGTGGCTGTTGATGGGTTGGCTGCAAGAATGATCTCATATCCGAAGTGACTAACACATCTTCAAACTGCCCTCTTCTTAAATGTGCTGTAGGATTGGTACCTGCAACTGTTTCTCTGTGGGTGGAAATTCCTCTGCCAGCGCCCGCAAAAGCAGAATGCATCATCTTTCAAAGCCCTCTGTGATGCTGGTAGCATGTCCGCCATTTTGTGTTTGTACTGGCGGTCTAAGTACATTGCCACCCAGTACTGGTCCTTGCCCTTTATGCTTTTAATACGGGGGTACCTCTTTAAATACTGGAGCATGAAGGCCCCCATTTACACTAAATTGGGAGCGGTGCAGCGGCCTGGCTCCTGCTCATTGCCTCGGTCTCCTCCCCCCAGCCACGGACAACACCAGGGATCCCAGAAAAGATTAAAGCCTGCTCTTCTTGCTCCTCCTCAGACTCCTGCTAACTTGTCTCAGATGGAGTAGCCCCCTCTGGGAATTCAGCATTGCGACTTCCTCATCTTACTGCTCCTGCTCCTCGACGGCTTGATCAATGACACGATGCAATGCACGCTCCAGAAAGAAGGCGTAAGGTACGATGTCACTGATGGCGCCCTGGCTGTGACTGACCAGTTTGGTGATCACATCAAATGGCCGCAGAAGTCTGCATGTGTCACGCATGAGCAGCCACTGGCGCGGTGAAAAAAAAACAAGCTCCTCAGAACCCCTCCTGCCGCAGAGTTCGTACAGTTAGTCGTTAACAGCACATTTCTGCTGGAGCAGCCTATGAAGCATATACAAGGTGGAGTTCCAGCCCGTCGGGCAGTCACAAATCAGACGTCTGACGGGCAAGTGGTGTTGCCGCTGAATGTAAGCAAGGTGAGCCAAAGCCGTGTAAGGTCTTCTAAAATGGCCAGAGATTTTCCTGGCCTGCCGCAAGACGTCCTGGCAATGAATTGCTGCACGACTAAGTTCAGCAAGTTCAGCACGTGTGTCATTTTGCCCTGTTTCAGCGCGCTCAGCAGATTGGCACCTTTGTCACACAGCACTTTAAGAACTGTCAAATTGAGCGGGGTTAGCCACTGATCGGCCTGTGACCGCAAAGCTGAAAGAAGTGCAGGACCGGTGTGGCTCTTGGCTTCCAGGTACAACAGCAGCGGCACAGCATGGCAATGTCTAACCTGGCACATCGAATAGGTTCTGGGGAGCTGGGAAGGGGGTGCAGCGGAAGAGGCGGTAGCAGTGGAAAAGGAGGAGTCAGCCGAGGAGGAGACGGAGGATGGAGTAGGAGGAGGAGAAGAAGAGGCAGACCTGCATGCAATCCGTGGCGGTAACACCAAATCCACACGGGTGCCACGGGTTGCATGCTTGACAACCGTCAGACGGTTCACCCAGTGGGCAGTAAAAGTTATGTACCTTCCCTGCCCATGTTTGCTATACCACATGTCTGTGGTCAGATGTATCTTGGCACCGACACTGTGTGTGTGCCAGAGATACATTCTCTTGCCGCTGAACATGGCCATATAGCTCTGGGATGCCCTTCTGGGAGAAATATTTCCTTCCAGGGACCTTCCATTACGGTGTGCCAATGGCCACAAATTTTCTAAAGGTCTCTGAGTCCACCAGTTTATATGGCAGTAGTTGGCGGGCTAGCAGTTCCGACACGCTGTGGTCAGCCGTTGGGCAAGAGGGTTATCCGGTGTCATAAACTTTTTACGTTTGAACATTTGGGCCACAGAAGCCTGCTTTTTACCAGATGAGCGCGACGACGTCACGGTGGAAGGTGGAGTGGAGGACAAATGGGAGGTGAAGGAGAACAGGCAGGACGTGGAGCACCGGGAGTGTGGCTTTATGGGTTCTGATGGTGTTGCTCCCGCTGGGCTCGGTGATGGGAGGCCAGGTGCCTTCTTAAGGCGGTTGTCCCTAGGTGAGTGTTGGGCTTACCTTGACTTATACGTTGACAGCACAGGCTGAAGATGGCAACACTATTGTCAGCAGCTGACATGTTAAAAAAAGCCCATACTGCGGAGCCATGTGCCGGCGTCC
This sequence comes from Bufo bufo, assembly GCF_905171765.1. Taxonomy (NCBI): domain Eukaryota; kingdom Metazoa; phylum Chordata; class Amphibia; order Anura; family Bufonidae; genus Bufo; species Bufo bufo. Next base: position 576,449,929 of record NC_053391.1, on the reverse strand, counting down.
TGGGAGCACCAGATGTGACCGTGCATGGTGGATGGCTCGCTCCAGATACATTTGCAGTCTGGTTTTGGCCTCCTGTGCACTGCGAGTTCTGCCTGCTTCTCCTCCTTCTCCTCCCTATCTGCTGCTCCGTCTCTCCCTCTGAACTCCCCTCCTCTTCCTCTCTTGTGGGCACCCACGTGACGTCCATCGACACGTCATTATCGTCACCTTCAACACCACTGACATTAGAGATCTCAAAGTAGGCAGCAACAGCGGGGACCCCCCTTCTTGGGCTGATCTGGGTACTGTCGTGAGATACCTCTGAGTGGCGGCCATTGCTACCTCCTCTTCCTCATCCGATGCCAAGAATGGCTGTGCATCGGTAAGGTCTGGGAATGGATGTTAAAATAATTCCTCTGACTTGAGTGGAGGGGCTATGGTGGTGGTGGTGGTGTCTTTGGGGGTGCACACAGCAGAGAGTGAGGAGGGTGCTGATACAGAGGATGATGAGGGTGCAGAAGCGGAAGGCTGAGTGAACCACTCAACCAACTCTGGTGCATCCTTTAACATAATCGCACGCACCTTCTCCAAATTCCCACTTATGCTCTGGCCTGGTGCACCTGCCCGACCCCTACCACCCCTGCGGAATGGCCTGCCTCTTCCTCTGCATGTCATTTTCAAAATGACCCTGTGACAAAGTCCCTATAGAAGAGCAATATTTGTGGAAGCAGGTATATAGAACCTCTTAATGATTATTTGCTGGAAGCAGGTATATCAAACCCCTTAATCAGTTTTTTTTTTAGTTGTTCCAATAGCGTGTGTCCCTCTGTATAGCTGCGGTATCTCAGCAGAACCCCACACAACTGCTGCACAATACAAATGCACTATATAAAAATTATATTATAGGTATATCACACCCCTGCCTCAATCAGTTTTTTGAGGGGCAACTAGTATATCACACCATTTGCAATTAGTTGTTCTAATAGCTTTTGTCCCTCTGTATAGCTGCGGTATCTCAGCAGAACCCCACACAACTGCTGCACAATACAAATGCACTATATAGAAATTATATTATAGGTATATCACACCCCTGCTTCAATCAGTTTTATTGGGGGGGCAACTGGTATATCACACCAGTTGCAATTAGTTGCTCCAATAGCTTTTGGTCCTCTGTAGAGCTGCGGTATCTCAGCAGAACCCCACACAACTGCTGCACAATACAAATGCACTATATAGAAATTATATTATAGGTATATCACACCCCTGCCTCAATCAGTTTTTTGGGGGGCAACTGGTATATCACACCAGTTGCAATTTGTTTCAATAGCGTTTGTCCCTCTGTATAGCTGCGGTATCTCAGCAGAACCACACACAACTGCTACACAATACAAATGCACTATATAGAAAGTATATTTTAGGTACATCACACCCCTGCATCAATCAGTTTTTTTGGGGGGCAACTGGTATATCACACAAGTTGCAATTAGTTGTTCCAATAGCGTTTGTCCCTTTGTATAGCTGTGGTATCTCAGCAGAACCCCACACAACTGCTGCACAATACAATTTTACTATATAGAAAGTATATTATAGGTATATCATACCCCTGGCTCAATCAGTTTTTTTTCCGGGGCAACTGGTATATAACACCAGTTGCAATTAGTTGTTCCAATAGTGTTTGTCCCTCTGTATAGCTGCGGTATCTCAGCAGTACCGCACACAACTGCTGCACAATACAAATGCACTATATAGAAAGTATATTATAGGTATATCACACCCCTGCCTCAATCAGTTTTTTGGGTGGGCAACTGGTATATCACACCAGTTGCAATTAGTTATTCCAATAGCATTTGTCTCTCTGTATAGCTGCGGTATCGCAGCAGAAACGCACACAACTGCTGCACAATACAAATGCACTATAATATACTTTCAGAGAGGAGGGCTCAGGCGGCCCCCTGGGCATTGGCCCACCTTTCCCTGTAAGGTCTATGGCCAATCCGCCCCTGGTAGTACCAGTTTATACATATTGGCCACACAATCAGTTTCACCAAGTGACAGTAAGGTTTAGAGGTCAGATTTGCCTCTTAATCCTTATTATTAGATTAGAATAGTTTATATACACAGAAACGTATTTTCTTTAGAATAAACTGGAGCTAAACTGGTTCCACTTGTTGGAGAGAAAACTCTCAGACTCTCAGACATAGAGAACTCTGGTGTCAGGTTCCAAATGTATTTTACAGTAAAAAAAAAAACCTACTAAGTATATAGCTACAGATAATGTACACCCTCTTTAAAAATTATCAGCAGATAGGTCTCACAGCTGTAGATCTACCACATAGTTTATTAACTCCTTAGTGACATTTGCCATACATTTATGGCTTAATGGCAGAAGAACAGTATGGAACAGGCTCAGGAGCTGAGCCCTCTCCTTACAAGGTGGGCACTGGATGTGTAATACACCTGCCTGCAGTGACCGTGATCTGAGATAACTCAGATGCCCACAGATTTTGCAGTTAATAGTGACCATGGCATCTGATTGGTTAGTCAGAGGGAAGGGTACTGCCTATGAACTATGATTGATCCTACCATGACAAAATTTGTTTAAATGTCAAGACAGCCAGGAACTTTGTTAAGGCATGTTCACCCAAGTTTTTTAAAAATATAGAAAACAACAGTATTAAAAATTGAAATCACTACTTTCCCAATTTTACATATAAAAGTAAATAAATAAACAAATATCATTGGTATTGCTATCTCTAAAATATCTAAAGTATATAAATATAAATGTTTTCATCTTGTACAATGAACATAAAAAAAATCAAGATGCCTGAGTCTCCATTTTGGGTCATCTTGCCCCCTGAAAAGAAATTGAATTAAAAGTGATCCAAAAGTTGTATGTACCCCAAAATGGATACATAAACTAAAGCCCCTCCCCACAAAAATAAGCCCTGACACAGCTCTCTAGATGGATGGTCCATTTGTGATCCACAAAAATGCGGAACCAACACAAACCAAAATTATGATTGTGTGCATGATGCCTAAAGAAAGTTATGGGTGTCAGAATATAACGATACAAAGCAAAACTATAGTAATTTGTTATAGTCGTAATTGTACTGACCAACTGAATAAAGGGTAAGATGTCAGTTTTAATGCACATTAAATACCGCCAAACCCAAAATACAATGACAGAATTACATTTAACTTTTTTGTTTTGCATAAAGGGTCAGTGCAAGATTTTAGTTTTTCCTTTTTCAATAAATTAGCATAAATATCTTAAATTCGGGTTTTCACTTTTTCAGTATGGGGTACTGAGTGCAGAATAATAGGCTAAAGCTTATTTTTTTTTATTTTAGCACAAGGCCGCCCACAACATGACAAAATGTGAAAAAAGTTAAAGGGTCTGAAGACTTTCTGAACTCAACGTGACCCGTCAGAAACCCCTTACTAAGTTTTAACCCCTTTATTTTATGTGCAGCACTTACTTAATAATGTTCTTTATCATATGTATATATTAATCTATCATATGTATATATTAATCTGCACTTTTATTATAATTCTGTGCTTACTTCTAGAGATGAGCTAATTATTGGAAAATTCGATTCTGCTGCTTTGCCAAATTTTACAAAAACATTTGCTTTGTGACAAATTACTTCATCATGAATCACATTTCTTTGTAAGTAGTGGGTGCAATGACAGGGAGCATCAAACATCATAGCGGCATCTGATATAGATAACATAGTGTAAAATAAAAAAAATAAAAAATAAAAATCATAGTTACCTGATCCATTTGCTGACGGCGGTCTGGCCACTGCTATCTTGCTTGAAGATCTTGTGTGAAATCTTGCGCTGCCCGACTAGCGTGGTGACGTCATACATCACCGCGCATGGGATTTTGTGCGAGATCTTCAAGCAAAATGGCGGTGGCTGGCCTGTCTCAAGCAAATAGATCAGGTAAGTATGATTTTTTTCTTTTTTTTACACTATTTCAGTTTAAATTGATTCGTTACAACGAAGCACGAAGAAATTTGTCTTCACAGCAAATGAAAAATGTATCTGAAATTCGGAAGAAAGTCCACTTTGTGGACTTTGATTTACTCAACACTACTTGCTTTAATAGAAATCACAGTTCCATGCACTGTCTTCCCTGGTGAATATGTGATAGACTTGTGTTTATACACAAAATGACATAAGACAGGTGTACATACTTTCCTGTTTAAAAAACGCATTGGCTTGCAAAAAACACAGAAATAAACCACTGGTGGAATATTTCATTTTTATACACCAGTTGGCATACACAAGTAGTTACCTTTGGTGCAGGTATCATTTTGTGTCAAAAATGATGACTTTTTGTACTTTTCTACCTGCTTTGGCACTTTTGCAAAAAGTAAGCATGGTATGGGCGGGATTAGATGGACCATGGGCAGAACCTAAGCTGCATGACTCATTTAACAACATGTGCACCAGGAAACGGGCAGTGCACATTAGACTACAAACCTGCCAGCTCCCTACCTGGCGTAGATGTCTTTCTCTGGTGCCCAGAACTCCCGATGATGTGACAAAATTATTACTTCCTCATAATTTTGGTGCATTGTAAGCCAGAGAACTTTACTATAAAGACTAGTGTAAAAAACGACAATCTTAATACATTCTCCCTACTATGTTTAACAAATACCACAAAAATATCTCGAAAAAAACACCATCGAAAAAATTTATGTAACATAAAAAAAAGATGCAATTTTTCTGTTTTTTTGGACAAAAAATAAATAAATTGGGTGAAGTCAAACAAAAGTCGCAGGTAAGTCATATGTTGCACATACATTAAAGTCAAAGGAGTAAAAGCCGTCGTTAGGATTTTTGCAGTGTCTCATAGCAACACCACTGACAATAATAGTGCATGATGTAATGCCGTGCAACTTTTATGTCGCGATGTAGACCCAACCTAAATGTAGTGTACAGATACACAGTGGTGCTACCCACAGCAACCAGTCAAATCCACCTGTTATGTCTTATGTCTTGTGGTTGTTCCCTGAAAGATTTTGCCCGCAGCTCGGATAGACGGCCACAGGATGTCATTTAAACAAGTAAAACTAAACAAAAAAGTTTTTCTTACAGATTGTGGACTGAACGGACATGGACGTACAGGGAATATGTTCAGACTAGCTACTGCCTGGCCACGACAGTTCCAAAAAATATATTTATTTTACCAAAATACACTCTTAAGTAACATTAAAAAATAAGAAGGTAGGCGCATGAAACGTTACTAGGGTAACAAATGTGCTGAGATGACATTCCTAAAAACCACTTAATGGACCGAGGCAGGAAAGGAAGAGGCCTCAGAGCTGCGAGAGAGGACTCCGACACCCTACATCTGCATTCCTGCTCAGCCACCCAGCACGAAGAGAGAGAAATACACAGTATGGGACCGAATGCTGCAAGTACAGCATCAAAAAGTGGAGGCTGAAGGCGCTAGCTCTGTAACATAAGAAAAAACGTAACCTTATGTAAGAAATTCAAGTTAGAGACATAGCCAAGAGAGACAACTAGATGGACTGCTAAGCATGAAACGTAAGCAGAGCGGCCCAGTGGAGACATAAACACTTTGATAACGTAGTACAACTGGATTTCTATTTCAGATGGAGTGAGTAAGCAATAGTGGTTGAAGCGAAGTTCTGTTATTTTACTAATTCTGTTACATGCGAGGTGGGTGTTCGCGGCTGGTTATGGTTTGGAATCATATTATAAAGACAGCCATGGGGTAGACTCTCTGCTACAGTTCTGTTATGACATAGCACAAGTTGGGTTTGCTTTGGGAGGAAGCCAAGCCAATAACTGATGGCTAGTAATTATTCCAGAAGTACTTAACCAAAATGGCCCAAAGAGATTTTGTACAACAGAGAATAGTTGTTCCATAGTAAGAAAACAAGAGACTGATATTACATTCATTTCCAATGCATTTAGACTGGATTTCCCTTGTGGCACCCATTGGGGTTTATTCTATTTACACCATATATGATGGGTTTCCCTGGTAGAAAGCAGGGACGTAAAGGACCAGAGGTACTTATTCCAAACAACTTGTTTGGTCTGTGGTCAGCTGCAAGCAGTAACTTCTCCTGTGTGGCCAGGGTTGGTATTTGAGGTGGTCAAAATAGTTTTTAACCCATGGCCCAGTTGTCTGTGAGTTTCTAGTGACATAAGAATACTAAGAACTAAGAGAATGTGACACAAAAAAGTTTCTGCTATGACTAATGCTGGCCATATAGTGCCACAAAACCAAGAGAGCTTGACCTAGAAAAGTTTCTGCCAGGACTAATGCTGGATATACACATTAGCGGATCTAATGTGCATGAGGGCGTATGAAATACTATTGTGCCATGCAGCCAAAAGTATGTGACTTTGTGACAATAAGCTATTGTCTATTCCTTCCAATGTTAAAAAAAAATAGCAGCTATATTTTCTTACTGGCATGCCTAGCTTTTATTTTAGCTTCAGTATAGTATTAGTATTGTAATACAAATTCAATTCTGTATCTTTGACAGATGGACAATGGGGATGAGGGGGTGTTGGTGGTATTTAAGTTTATCCACGTTATCTCATATCTATCCAATCAAAAGTTTAGTTAATTATATTTTTTGTCATTTTATGGTAAAAAATATGTTATAAAAAACAATACTGAGGAGCATTTATCTACTTGTTTAAGCCGAAAGGTGCAAATTATGGCACACATCATATTTGTACCATAATTTGACTTTCTGAGCTTCCTGACACTTTTCTGAAATGGCGTAAAAATGGGAAGGTCTTTGTGGGGCAGGTGGGGTCTATCACAACCTGCTGTATCTACTATAACTTATGCCAGAAACTGGAATAAGTTGTAGCTCAAGTCTATGCCAGCTTCTGGCTGGCATCAATGGCGTACCATGAGGGGGAAGGGGGCCCAGGCACTGTTAAACAAATAGGCTATTGCACATCCTGCCAGTGCCCTTCAGTGAGTGAGTCACTCAATGGCTCTGGCGGAAACAAAGTAAATCCAGGCCATGCGCTGTGCGCTATATGTAGTTTTAAAAACCATGGAACTCAATGGATTCTTTTCATTGAGCACTTCTGCATGCTGGCTGGGTAAGGCCCGCAGAGGCTGGAGGCCTATACCAGCCTGCAGCCTATGAGAGCAAAAGCAGAAGTACACATTCTCTGAGTCAGAGTACTGCTGTGTAGCAAGGTATTTTTATTTTATTTAAGGGGTGACCCAGGTGGGGCTGCTGAAAGGGTGAATTTTACTGAGTTGTGGGGGCTGCCAGCAGTGCCTTATGCCAGTGCCCACTGCCCAGCCATGAGAGTTTTACATGATCTGTATCAGTGGGGGTGGCAGGGGGGCGCATTTGGCCTAAATAGGAATTGTGACTGGCCTCATTATGGAAGATTATTACTGTGGGAACTTAAGTGCAGTATGCACAGCAAACAGTACTATTAAAATGTCCACTCTTCTGCTGTGCAGACTGCATTTAGGAAACCCACAGCAACAATCTTACTTTTTAAAGGGGTATTCCCACTGTTACAAGTTATACCCAACCATAGAATAGAGGATAACTATTAGTGGTGGTCCTACTGTTGAGAACCCCACCAAATTATAACAGCGGGAAACCCATATCCCTTGGGAAGCCCCCAAAATGAGCGGCAGGTCGGGCATGCAAACTGCCACACCATTCATCTCTAGGAGAGTTCTGCAGATTGCTGAATTCATCTACTATTTCTGGAGCCACCATAAAAATTAATGGAGTGGCAGTGCACATGCCTGACTTGCCACTCAATTCATTTCACTGCATTCCAATGGTTATGCGGTCCTTAATGCAGCAGTTAGACCCAACTGATTAAATAATTATCCCCTATCCTGTGAGAGTGAGAGAGGTTAGTTGCACCCTTTAAAGGGGTTCTCCGGGAATTAGGAAAATGAAAATACTTAAATATTACTTTATTATAAATATATTCCCAAATACCTTTTATTAGTTATTATGGCTTGTTTTGTCTGTGGAGCAATCATCAGGGAAAATAAAATGGCCGCTGTCCTATTAGTACACACAAAACCTGTCCTAATCACACAGGAGGACACGCTACTTCAGAGCACTAAACTAAAGAGCTGCCTCATCTTTTTCTATGATCCTGAATACAGTTTAATATGATCTACAGCTAAATCTCTGTAGAAATGGAATTCATGAGGAGGCATGAAGTACAAAGAGGTGGGCGGGGGTGATGTGGATAATGTGCAGCAGCTCTTGTATGAAGTCTCCATTACCACAGCCGGCCGGCTGCAGTGCTCGTCTGATGAGGAGGTTGAGCGAAGTGCGCGCATGCGCACTTCGCTCAATGAGGCTGATTGTAAATGTCCGCACGGGCGCATCAGGCACAGGCCTGTGCGCACGCGCGGGATCTTTGAAAAGGAGGAGGGGGCACTGAGCGAGAGCCGGAGGCGTATTTCATTACATTCAGGCGGCGCTGAAAGCATCAGGGGAGGAGCTGGGCACCAACGGCGGCGGCGGCGGGCGGCAGCTTGAGACCAACAGAAACGCCCTGGGCACCTTATCAAGAAGATTGACAGGTTAGATAAAAGCTCTTTTTATCAAAAGGAGACGGCGAATTTATCTTCTAACAACACCTTTGTAATCACAGGGGCGCCATGGAGATAACAATACTTTTAAAAGGGGGGGTTAGAAAGTGGTGACAGAGTCCCTTTAAGGTTCTTATAATCTGTATTTAGGATCATAGTCCCTGACAAGTAGGAGAGGAGGATGAAGCAGCTCTTTACCTCAGAAGTAACATATCCTCCTGTGTGATTAGTACAGGTATTGTGTGTATTAATAGGACAGCGGCAATTTTGTTTCTCCTAATGATTGCTCCCTAAACAAAATGAGCCATTATAAATAATGAAAGGTACATGGGAATATATTTACAATAAAGTATTATTTAAGTATTTTCATTTTCTAAATTCCTGGAGAACCCCTTTAAGAAGAAAAAAGAGAGACTCAAAAGAGGAAGAGAGATCAGCCTCCCCTGCACAACTTTGGGAGCTGCTCATTAACTGCAAAGACTGCACTTAATGTGCACAGTGCCTGGGGACCATCTATTGAACTGCTCCAGTAAAGTACAGTGCACTTGTATAAAACCTCTCCATCTCCTCATTGCATGAATCAACACCTGCATTGCTGTCACATCATTCAGGGACCATGTCTTGCATCTCAAAACTCATCTAAACCAAGGGCACCCCACCTAACATCAAGCAGGAGCCCCAAAACCATGGTATGCCCCAAAGGGAAGAAAGGGTGTGTCCTTCTAATTACTGCTCGACCCAAAGAGAAACATAGTGAGTAGAGTTGAGCGAACCCGAACTGTAAAGTTCAGGTTTGTAGCGGCACACGGACCCGAACATTTACGTAAAAGTTTGGGTTCGGTGTTCGGCGATTTTTATGGCGCTTTTTGAAAGGCTGCAAATCAGCCAATCAACAAGCGTCATACTACTTGCCCTAAAAGGCCATCACAGCCATGCCTACTATTGGCATGGCTGTGATTGGCCAACTGCAGCATGTGACCCAGCCTCTATTTAAGCTGGAGTCACTTAGCGCCGCCCGTCACTCTGCTCGGATTAGTGTAGGGAGAGGCTGCAGCTGCTGTGAGGGAGAGATCAGGGAGCGATCTTATCAAGAACTGGTTTATGTACCCCACGATCTACAGAAAAAGTGTTTTGTGGGTGCAGTGCACAATTTTTTTAAGCCTGCCCTGAGCCAACTACTACTGAAAACAAACTTTTTTTTCTTAATTTCATCAATATCATTACCTGATCGGCAGCCATTTTATGCAATGATAGTGCACCAGCATAGGCTATCTGCAAGTCCAGAAATACAGCTTTGGCATACTGGGGTGAAAAAACCCTCTTATATATTGCACATCTGGGATTAGACAAGCATAAGTGACTGTCACATTTTGTCACGGCTGAGGATGGGGGAAATCCTCAGCCGTGTGGAGCCCGGTGATGTTACGGCTGCTTGGCCATGAAGACAGGATTAGGGAGCAGGTCACCTCCTAAACGCATCCCTAACCTGACCCTGGCTCCTAGCTACATGAGCCAACCTTGATGGTAGGAGGGCCCATGCTCCGGAACCTAAAAGTCCCTGCTAGCCCTCAAGATGACCCTCACCTAGGAGCTGAGTAAGACAAGCCCACTCCTCCTAGACACGGAGGAGCAGGAGTCTCAACGGCCAAGCTGCAGGAAAAGGGGAGACATAAACAGCTCTATGGATATGGCAGGTGAACAAAGAGTTCCACCTACCTGCCACAGCCTTGCTGACTGGATCCCTGTGTTAGCAGGGTGCAGATCACAAACGCATCCCCACACAGGGACCCAGATCCATAGCTGCACAAAATCACATATAAAACATCACACGGACATCACACATAACTAGAAATAACTTAAAGCGACATTATGGTTATGACCACAGGGGTGGCTCTTACTGGCAGCTAATAAAGACATGAGGCTGCTCTCAGCTAAGCATGGCTGAAGCAACCTGCAGGCCTGCAAAAGCAGTGAGGCTTTATAGGCCAAGAAGCCACCCCACAGTCGGACACACCCAGTGCACACACACACTAGGAAGGAGATTAACCCTTCCAACACCAGGGAAGGGAAAACACCACTTAAAGGAGACGTGCACACAATAACATAAAAAGGAAGTGCACACATACACACAACTCAAAACCGCATGCACAACGTAGCGAGCTGCAATGGCACAGCTCAGCATGCTACGCTGCCACATACACACTGTTGCCAGCGGCAACCACAGGTGAGGCAAATACCACAGCCCTCACCTGTGATTGAACACCAAAGAAAACCGCTGACAACCGCATGCGGTTCAGGAGTCACGGTCATAGCCATGGCCGTGACACATTTAGGACAGAAATACAGCTTTTTGGTTAGGGTGAAAAAAGCCTCTAATATACTGCACATCTGTGATTACACGTGCAAAAGTCACTGTCACATTTAAGACAGAAATACAGCTTTTTGGTTACTGGGGTGAAAAAAGCCTGTAATATACTGCACATCTGTGATTACACGTGCATAAGTCACTGTCACATTTAGGACAGAAATACAGCTTTTTTCTTACTGGGGTGAAAAAACCCTCTGATATACTGCACATCTGTGATTACACGTGCATAAGTCACTGTCACATTTAGGACAGAAATACAGCTTTTTGGTTAGGGTTAAAAAACCCTCTGATATACTGCACATCTGTGATTACACGTGCCTAAGTGATTGTCACATTAAGGCCAGAAATCCTGCTTTGGCATACTGGGGTGAAAAAACCCTCTGATATACTGCACATCTCTGATTACACGTGCATAAGTGACTGTCACATTTAGGCCAGAAATACGCCTTTTTGGTTACTGGGGTGAAAAAAGCCTCTGATATACTGCACATCTGGGATAAGACGTGCATAAGTGAGTGTCACATTTAGGCCACAAATACCGCTGTCATATAGAGTTTTAAAAAATAAAAAAGGGAGTGCAATACCCTACATCAGGGTTTTAATTGGCGGTATTTTTCTTTTTAACAGACTTAACCACTTTTTACTTTGCTTTCTAAACGCTAACTATGAGGCAAACATCTAATAAGGGACGCGGTCATGGTTGTGGTGGTGGTGTTGGTGGAGCCTCTGGTGCAGGGAGAGGACGTGGCCGTTCTGCCACAGCTACACGTCCTACTGAACCTACTACCTCAGGTCCCAGTAGCCGCCAGAATCTACAGCAATATTTGGTCGGGCCTAATGCTGTTCTAAGGATGGTAAGGCCTGAGCAAGTACAGGCGCTAGTCAATTGGGTGGCCGACAGTGAATCCAGCACGTGAATCCAGCAGTCTTTTGCAGAAAGCGCACAGGTGGCGCCTGAAACCCATGCCCATCAGTTTGTCACATCACCCCCGTGCATATCGGGGAACCTGTCTGAGCCTCAAGTCATGCAGCAGTCTCTTAAGTTGTTTGAAGACTCTGCTGGCAGGGTTTCCCAAGAGCATCCACCTAGCCCTTCCCTAGGGGTGGAAGACATAGAATGCACTGACGCACAACCACATGTTTCCTGATGAGGACATGGAAATACCACCTCAGCACATCTCTGATGATGACGAAACACAGGTGCCAACTGCTGCGTCTTTCTGCAGTGTGCAGACCGAAAAGGAGGTCAGGGAGGAAGACTGGGTGGAAGACGATGCAGGGGACGATGAGGTCCTAGACCCTACATGGAATGAAGGTCGTGCCACTGACTTTCAGAGTTCGGAGGAAGAGGCAGTGGTGAGACCGAGTCTACAAGCGTAGCAAAAGCGGGAGCAGGGTGCAAAAGCAGAGCAGCCGTCGCAAAAACAGTTCGCCTGCTACTGGCCACCGTCACCAGGGACCGAGCACACCAAAGGCAGCTTCAAGGAGTTCCCTGGCATGGCACTTCTTCACACAATGTGCTGACGACAAGACCCGAGTGGTTTGCACGCTGTGCCATCAGAGCCTGAAGCGAGGCATTAACGTTCTGAACCTTAGCACAACCTGCATGACCAGGCATCTACATGCGAGACACGGGCTGCAGTGGAGTAAGCACCTTCAAAACCAAGAAAGGACTCAGGCCCCTTCTGCTCCCTCTTCTGCTGCTGCCTCGGCCTTTTCCTCCGCCTCTGGAGGAACGTTGGCACCTGCCGCCCAGCAAACAGAGGATGTGCCACCAACAACACCACCTCCGTCACCAAGCATCTCCACCATGTCACACGGAAGCGTTCAGCTCTCCATCTCACAAACCTTTGAGAGAAAGCGTAAATTCCCACCTAGCCACCCTCGATCCCTGGCCCTGAATTCCAACATTTCTAAACTGCTGGCCTTTGAAATGCTGTCATTCAGGCTGGTGGAGACATTCCCAGCCGCCACTACTTCTCCAGGAGAGCCGTGCCCTCCCTACTCAACCAAGTATCGGATAAAATCGAAAAAAGTGTGCACTGCACAACGCCATCTGTGGCAAGGTCCACCTAATCACAGATACGTGGACCAGTAAGCACGGCCAGCGACGCTATATCTCCCTAACTGCACACTGGGTAAATGTAGTGGCGGCTGGGCCCCAGGCGGAGAGCTGTTTGGCGCACGTCCTTCCGCCGCAAAGGATCACAGGGCATCATTCTTTGCCTCCTGTTGCCTCCTCTTCCTACTCGGCTTCCTCCTCCTCTTCTTCCACCTCCTCATCCGGTCAGCGACAGACCTTCACCACCAACTTCAGCACAGCCAGGGGTAAACGTCAGCAGGACGTTCTGAAACTGATGTGTTTGGGGGACAGGCCCCACACTGCGCAGGAGTTGTGGCGGGGTATAGAACAACAGACCGATGAGTGGTTGCTGCCAGTGGGCCTCAAGCCTGGCCTGGTGGTGTGCGATAATGGGCGAAATCTCGTTGCAGCTCTGGGACTAGCCGGTTTGACGCACATCCCTTGCCTGGCGCATGTGCTGAATTTGGTGGTGCAGAAATTCATTCACAACTACCCTGACATGTCTGAGCTGCTGCATAACGTGCGGGCCGTCTGTGCGCGCTTTCGGCGTTCTCACCTTGCTGCTGTTCGCCTGTCAGCGCTGCAGCGTAACTTCGGCCTTCCCGCCCACCGCCTCATATGCGACGTGCCCACCAGGTGGAACTCCACCTTGCACATGCTGGAGAGACTGTGCGAGCAGCAGCAATCCATAGTGGAGTTTCAGCTGCAGCACGCACGGGTGAGTCGCACTGCGGAACAGCACCACTTCACCACTAATGACTGGGCCTCCATGCGAGACCTGTGTGCCCTGTTGCACTGTTTCGAGTACTCCACCAACATGGCCAGTGGCGATGACGCCGTTATCAGCGTTACAATACCACTTCTATGTCTCCTTGAGAAAACACTTAGGGCGATGATGGAAGAGGATGTGGCCCAGGACAAGGAGGAGGAAGAGGGGTCATCTCTAACACTTTCAGGCCAGTCTTTTAGAAGTGGCTCAGAAAGAGGATTTTTGCAACAGCAGAGGCCAGGTACAAATTTGGCCAGCCAGGGCCCACTACTGGAGGACGAGGAGGAGGGGGAGGATGGGGATGAAGCATGTTCACAGTGGGGTGGCATCCAACGCAGCTCGGGCACATCACTGGTGCATGGCTGGGGGGATACGGAGGACGCAGACGATACGCCTCCCACAGAGGACAGCTTGTCCTTACCTCTGGGCAGCCTGGCACACATGAGCGACTACATGCTGCAGTGCCTGCGCAACGACTGCAGAGTTGCCCACATTTTAACGTGTGCTGACTACTGGGTGGCCACCCTGCTGGTTCCCCGTTACAAAGACAATGTGGCGTCCTTAATTCCCTCACTGGAGCGTGATCGGAAGATGCACGACTACAGGCGCACGCTGGTAGACGCACTCCTGAGATCATTCCCGACTGACGCCGGGGGACAAGTGGAAGCACAAGGCGAAGGCAGGGGAGGAGGAAGAGGTCGCCAACGCAGCTGTGTCAGCGCCAGCACCTCAGAAGGCAGGGTTAGCATGGCTGACACGTGGAAAAGCTTTGTCACCTCGCCGCAACAACCGGCCCCAACTGCTGATATGGAGTGTGTTAGCAGGAGGCAGCATTTGAACAACATGGTGGAACAGTACCTGTGCACATGACTACATGTACTGACTGATGGTTCTGCCCCATTCAACTTCTGGGTCTCCAAATTGTCCACATGGCCAGAGCTTGCCCTGTATGCCTTGGAGGTGCTGGCCTGCCCTGCAGCCAGTGTACTCTCTGAACGTGTATTTAGCATGGCAGGAGGCGTCATTACAGACAGACGCAGCCGCCTGTCCACAGCCAACGTGGACAAGCTCACGTTCATTAAAATGAACCAGGCTTGGATCCCACAAGACTTGTGTGTACCTTGTGCAGAATAGACATTTATACCACCATCAAACATACATTCTTGTACTCAAGTCAAGTGCAATGATTCTTTGTTTTATTTTTATTTTTTTTGTCCCAATATTTTGGGGGCTACCTACCCAATAAAAAATAAAAAATAACATTGTTGGCTACCTGTTCCTCCTCCATTGCTGCCTCCACCTACAACACCACATTCACCGCCTCCTCAACCTCCGACTCCATATCCACCTCCTTCTCTGAGTTGCAGGTTAGGCTACTTTCACACCTGCGTTAGGTGCGGATCCGTCTGGTATCTGCACAGACGGATCCGCACCTATAATGCAAACGCTTAGATCCGTTCAGAACGGATCCGTTTGCATTACAATGCATGATAATGCAAACGGATCCGTTTTGACTTTACATTGAAAGTCAATGGGGGACGGATCCGTTTGAAAATTGAGCCATATAGTGTCATCTTCAAACGGATCCGTCCCCATTGACTTACATTGTAAGTCTGGACGGATCCGCTCGCCTCCGCACGGCCAGGCGGACACCCGAACGCTGCAAGCAGCGTTCAGGTGTCCGCTCACTGAGCGGAGCGGAGGCTGAGCGCTGGCAGGCGGATGCATTCTCAGTGGATCCGCCTCCATTGAGAATGCATCAGGGCTGGACGGCTGCGTTCAGGACCGTTCGTGAGCTCCTTCAAACGGAGCTCACGAGCGGACACCTGAACGCAGGTGTGAAAGTAGCCTAAATAATTAGTAATTTTTAGTTATTTTATTTAATTTTAAGTTATTTCCCTATCCACATTTGTTTGCAGAGCAGTTGCCATGCTCTTAAGCACATTTTACTGCCTTTTTCATCCCTCTAGCCTTTTCAAGGACTAGTTTAGAGCCATTTTAATTTAAAAAAGTGGCAATTTTAGTGCCCTAAATTGAAAAAAATCTTATTTTTAATTGTCGGGTGACATTTTACCATTTTTGGCGTATACAAACCCTGCTGTGCCTGGGTGACAGGGGCCTAAATCTCTCAAAATCCTCTGTTGTATTGCTGGGTGACATGAACCCCCTTTTGCCGTGAATGAACCCCTGCTGTGCCTGGGTGACAGGGGCCTAAATCTCTCAAAATCCTCTGTTCTATTGCTGGGTGACATGAACCCCCTTTTGCCGTGAATGAACCCCTGCTGTGCCTGGGTGACAGGGGCCTAAATCTCTCAAAATCCTCTGTTTTATTGCTGGGTGACATGAACCCCCTTTTGCCGTGAATGAACCCCTGCTGTGCCTGGATGACAGGGGCCTAAATCTCTCAAAATCCTCTGTTCTATTGCTGGGTGACATGTACCCCCTTTTGCCGTGAATGAACCCCTGCTCTGCATTGCTGACAGGGGCCTAAATCTCTCAAAATCCTCTGTTGTATTGCTGGGTGACATGAACCCCCTTTTGCCGTGAATGAACCCCTGCTGTGCCTGGGTGACAGAGGCCTAAATCTCTCAAAATCATCTGTTCTATTGCTGGGTGACATGTACCCCCTTTTTCCGTGAATGAACCCCTGCTCTGCATTGCTGACAGGGGCCTAAATCTCTCAAAATCCTCTGTTGTATTGCTGGGTGACATGAACCCCCTTTTGCCGTGAATGAAATCCTGCTGTGCCTGGGTGACAGGGGCCTAAATCTCTCAAAATCCTCTGTTCTATTGCTGGGTGACATGTACCCCCTTTTGCCGTGAATAAACCCCTGCTCTGCATTGCTGACAGGGGCCTAAATCTCTCAAAATCGTCTGTTCTATTGCTGGGTGACATGAACCCCATTTTGCCGTGAATGAACCCCTGCTCTGCAGTGCTGACAGGTAACTAAATTTAGTGAAAACATCTGTTACTGATCGGAAGATGCGCGACTACAAGCGCACGCTGATGATAGCATTCCCACCTGACAGCGGGGGCACAGTGGAAGCACAAGTCGAAGGCAGAGGAGGAGGAAGAGGTCGCCAACACAGCTGGGGCACCGCCAGCACCTGAGAAGGCAGGGTTAGCATGGCCAAAATGTGGAAAAGCTTTGTCAGCCTTGGAGGTGCTGACCTGCCCTGCAGCCAGTGTATAGTGTGAACGTGTGTTTAGCACGGCAGAGAGCATTATCACAGGCCACAGCCAATGTGGACAAGCTTACGTTTATTAAAATGAACCAGGCATGGATCCCACAGGACTTGCAGAATAGACATTTATACCAGCCTCAACCATCCATTCTTGTACTCAAGTGCACTTATTCTTAGTTTTATTTTGTTATATGTCCCAATATTTTGGGGGATACCCCAATTTAAAAATAAAAAATAACACAAATCAGTGTTGGCTACCTATTCCTCCTTCACCTCCGCTTCCACCTACACCGCCACGTCAACCTTCTAAAACATTAGGGGTGAGGGTCTGCTGCTGAGCTGACCATCTAAAACATTAGGGACGAGTGCCTGCTGCTGATCTGACAATCTAAAAAATTAGGGGTGAGGGTCTGCTGCTGAGCTGACCATCTAAAAAATTAGGGGTGAGGGTTTGCTGCTGATCTGACCATCTAAAACATTAGGGGTAAGAGTCTGCTGCTGAGCTGACCATCTAAAACATTAGGGGTGAGGGTCTGCTGCTGAGCTGACCATCTAAAACATTAGGGGTGAGGGTGTGCTGCTGAGCTGACCCTCTAAAACATTTGGGGTGAGGGCCTGCTGCTGACCTGACCATTTGAAACATTATGGGCGAGGGCCTGCTGGTGACACTCTAAAACAATAGGGATGAGGGTCTGCTGCTGAGCTGACCCTCTAAAACATTAGGAGCAAGGGCAGCCGAATAAGCATGTTGATATGTTGGAGGACGAGAAAAGGAAGATTGAACCATTTACACTTTTTTTTGTGGTGGAAGGGGTGCATGGGAATATAGTGTATTCAATACACCATAAAAGCCACATTTAAAGAGCCTTTATGTTCAGCCGCTTTCCTCTTTTGGAGGGGAGAAGTCATAATCAATCCAGGCCTTGTTCATTTTGATGAGTCAACCTGTCAGCATTTTCAGTTGACAGGCGGATGCGCTTATCAGTTATTATGCCCCCAGCAGCATTAAATACCCGCTCTGACAGAACGCTGGGGGCAGGGCAGGCCAGCATCTCCAAGGCGTAGAGTGCCAGTTCGTGCCACGTGTCCAGCTTGGACACCCAATAGTTGTAAGGAACAGAGGGATCACAGGACGCTGACACGGTCTGCTACGTACTCCTTCACCATCTTCCAAAACTTTTCCCTCCTTGTGACAGTAGGCTGCGCATTAGGGTGAGGGTGCTGGCGGGGTGTCATGAAACTGTCCCAGGCCTTGGAAAGTGTTGCCCTTCCTCTGTTGGAACTGCTGTGTGTTCCCCTCGTCTCCCCTCCTTGGTTGCCCAAGGAACTACGTACTCTGCCACCAGCGTTGTCAGCTGTTAATTTTTGGAGCAATTTTTCCACAAGGACCTTCTGGTAATGCACCATTTTGCTAGTCCTCTCCACCACAGGAATGAGAGATGAGAAGTTCTCTTTGTAGCGGGGGTCGAGAAGGGTGAACAACCAGTAATCGGTGTTGGTCAAAATGCGTATAACGCGAGGGTCACGGGAAAGGTAGCATATCATAAAGTCAGCCATGTCTCATCAGGAGGATGACTCTCAATCTCCTTATCCTCTTCCTCCTCTTCGGTCCATCCACGCTGAACAGATGGAATAAACCTTCTATGGATACTGCCCTCTGTAGAGGAGGCAACCGTCTCCTGCTCCTGCTCCTCCTCCTCTTCATCATCATCATCCAACTCGTGCTGAGAAGACAAACAGAGGGTGGTCTGGCTATCATCCTGTGTACTGTCTTCCCCCATTTCCACCTCTTCCACATGCAAAGAGTCCGCCTTTATTGTGAGTAGCAAGCGTTTCAGTAGACACAGAAGTGGGATGGTTACGCTGTGTGACACAGAGAGAGGTTTTGTCTGGGAAAACTGTTTTTTTCCTCCCAGCATGTGCTACTGGGCTGATTTACAGCCAGGTGAGGTCAAATACTGGACTGGATTTTAAGTGACGGTCTGGGTTTTGGCAGCATCTGGCTGTCCTTAAATAGGCAGCTGGGCTTAGAAGCCAGGTCTCTGTGTTGGGATCTGGGAGCCTTGTGTCGGGATAAAGGCTTGCTAGCTGTTTGGCATGAAAACAGGTTGGTGCTGCTATGGTCAAGGACTTTTTGAGGCAGAATTGACGCATAGTGTGAATTACCACCAACAGCGCAAGGTGACTTTTTGTTTAATTATGACTGCTTGTTTTGTCACTTGCCTAAAGTGTGAATAAAACACTGAACTGTTTGATCCAAAGAACTTGTTGCCTCTATACTGCGTCCGCTAATCCTGTCTACCAGAGCGAAACCCCACAATTGGTGGAGATTGCGTGCATGAGCTGTGAGGCTGACGTGAACACCGATTTATTTGTTTTCTGAATTTTTCAGGCATGGTTGTATGTCGTACATTAAACCAGCTGTATTACAACCTGTGCCCCACGATAAAATGGAGGCTGTTGTGAAGGCTCTCATGGAGGCTAATCTGCAGCAGCGAGAGACAAACCTGCAGCAACGCAAGGCTAATAAGCAGCAGCAGGAGACTAACCAGTTGCTGCTACAACACGTGATGACTTTGCAGACTGCAGGAGCAACCTCGAGCGTCCACGATGTCCGGAAAGCAGTTTGTGCCGTGATTCCTAAGATGAACCCTGCAGACGACATCAAAACCTACCTGCCGATGTACGAGAAAGTGGCCATCAGGGAAAATCTACTCCGTGACCAGTGGGCTGAGGTCGTCGCTCCGTTCCTGCCATCCGATTCCCAGCGGGTGTATTTTGACTTACCAGACGATCAAGCGGCTGACTACCAGAAAGTAAAAGGTAAGATTTTGCCAAGACTGGGGGTGAATGTGTTGGTCCGGGCCCAGCGGGTGCATCAGTGGGGGCTCAACCCGGCTGAGCCTACAAGACCCCAGTATTATAACTTACTTCACCTCTTGCAAAAATGGCTACAGCCTGACGTGCTGAGTCCCACTGCTATGCTGGATCGTCTGTTAGCCGATATGTTCTAGAGGGCTTTGCCATACTCTCTCCAGCACTGGATCGGTCAGGTGTCTCCTTTCAATGCCCTTGAGATGGTGGACCTGGTGGAACGCTATGAAGCTACCTGGAATCTAAAGGAGGGTTCTGTCGGAAGGCAAACCCTGGAAATCTCCACCCCAGGCCCGGAGATTTGAGCCGATAAAAACCGCCCGGGATGTACCCACGGCAGACCTGGCTTTGATAGCCTGCTGGCGATGTCAGGAGCCTGGCCATGTAAGGGCTGACTGTCCCCATCGGGTTGAGCCCATGGACACTAACTATGGCTACCGTCAGTCGCTATATGCCAGAAGACTGTGTGCCAGGGGTGGACATACCGCATGTGCCGCTGGTTCGGTTGCACAGGGGCCCACAGCATGAGAGGGCCCCTTCTTACCGGCGGTAGGGGGAGATGAGCGCTTTTATAGTGGAAGCGCTCATTTCTATTCATCTGTATCTCTGTTCTTAGGACGGCGATACAAATGGATTCTGCGACAGGTCAGGGGAGAGGTGTCTCCCTTCCCAAGTCTTCTTATAGGTTGCAGGCCTAGTGCAGGACAGGACTCTTGAAGGGACACAAGTGAATGATGGTTCACTGGGATGATCGGGTGGAAGAGGCTTTCTCCGCTTTGAAGTCGGCCCTGTGTGGGTCCCTAGTTTTAGTGATGCCCGACTTCTAAAGGGAGTTTATTGGGGAGAAAATTTATTGGGGAGAAAATACTGGACCGGATTTTAAGTGCCAGTCTGGGTTTTGGCAGCATCTGTCTCTCCTTAAATAGGCAGCTGGGCTCAGAAGCCAGGTCTCTGTGTTGGGATCTGGGAGCCTTGTGTCTGTATGAACGCTTGCTACCTGTTTGACGTCAAGGACTCTTTGAGGCAGAATTGCCACATGGTGTGAATTACCACCAACACAGCAAGGTGACTATTTGTTTGATTATGACTGCTTTTGTTTTGTCACTTGTCTAATGTGTGAATAACTGTTTGATCATCCAAAGAACTTGTTGTTGCCTCTATACTGCGTCCGCTAATCCTGTCTACCAGAGCGAATCCCCACAGCTGATAATAGCGGCATCGCCGCTCACCATCTGTGTTGATTCCTCAAAGTTGCGTAAAACCTCACAGAGGTTAGACATCCATGCCCACTAGTCGCTTGTGAAGAGCGGAAGCTGACTGGAAAGGCGACGACCATGTTGCAGCTGTTATTCCACTACTGCCCTCTGCTGCTCACAACGCCTGGCCAACATGTGGAACATGGAGTTCCAGCGTGTGCTCACATCGCACAACAGTCGGTGAGCTGGCAATTCCAAGCGCTGCTGTAGGTGGCAGCTGTAGATGACTTTTGGAAATGGGCACACCCGCAGTGCACCTTCACCAGTAGCTCAGGCAAATTGGGGTAGGTTTTGAGAAACTGCTGAACCACTAAGTTGAACACGTAGGCGAGGCATCGTATGTGTGTGAGCTTGCCGAGCTCCAAAGCCGCCACCAAGTTACGGCCATTATCAGACACAACCATGCCTGGTTGTAGGTTGTGTGGCGAGAGCCACAGCTCATTCTGGTCCCTTATACCCTGCCACAGCTCTGCAGCGGTGTGCTGTTTGTCACCTAAGCAAATTAGTTTCAGCACGGCCTGTTGCCGCTTCCCCACTGCAGTGCTACACTGCTTCCAGCTACTGACTGATGGCTGACTGGCGCTGGAAGATGAGATTTCAGAGGTGGAAGTGGAGGAGGAGGTGGAGGAGGAGAAGGGGGGGGGGGGTTGCAGCCACTAATGTAGGTGGTGGCGGAAATCCTGATGGAAGTAGGGCCTGCAATCCTTGGCGTCGGTAGCACCTGTGCCATCCCAGGGTACGACTCGCTCCCGTCCTCCACAACATTCACCCAGTGTGCCGTCAGGGAAATGTAGCGTCCCTGGCCAAAAGCACTTGTCCATGTGTCAGTTGTTAAGTGGACCTTCCCAATAACTGCGTTGTTCAGGACAAGGGTGATGTTACGGATAGATGCTAGTGTAAGGCAGGGACGGCACACCGAGAAAAATAGTGGCGGCTGGGGACTGAGTAACGAGGGACGGCCGCCACCATCATGCTGCGGAAAGCCTCAGTGTCCACAAGCCTTAATGGCAACATTTCCAGGGCCAGCAATTTGGAAAGGTGCACATTTAGGGCTATAGTGCTATGGCCTGTGGGTGGGTGGCTGGGTATTTGCGCTTTCGTTCAAAGGCCTGGGGTATGGACATCTGTACGTTGCGCTGGGACACAGAAGTGGATGTGCTAGCTGATGGTGCTTGCGAAGGTCCAGGTGCAGGGCGGGAGGCATCCGGGCCTGCGTCTTGGACAGGGGATTGGCCAGCACGTAACACAGGGGAAAAGGAGGCAGTGGTGTGACCCGCAGACACTGATTGTGGACCCAGCCGTTTAGCCCACCAACCCAGGGTGCTTTGATGCCATATGGCGGATTATGCTGGTGGTGGTAAGGTTGCTAGTGTTCACGCCCCTGCTCATTTTGGTACGGCACAGGTTGCAAAAATATTAAACTGAATGTCACTGATATTTAGGATGTGCAAACGTTATACAGGAGATGTAGCGTAGGTAAAGACACTGTCACCGCCGGTGAAAAAATTAGACAGAATGTCACTGATAATTAGGATGGGCAAACGCTGAACAGGAGATGTAGCACAGGTAATGTCGCTGTCACCAGCGGCGAAAAAATTACACTGAATTTCACGGATATTTCGGATGCGCTAACGTTATACTGGAGATGTAGCGCAGGTAATGTCGCTGTCACCAATCAATTGCGCTGAATTTCACAGTGCAAATGTAACACAACAGATGTAGCAGAGGTTGTGTCACTGTCAGCAGCGGCCAAACGATTGTACGCAATTTTGCGCAGGTTGCGCCAATAATATTTATGGCAGCCAGATAAAACAATAGTCCTTAATAGGACTTTTAGGTCTCTAACACCTTTCACCCTGCCTAAAAAAAAAAAAACAATTCCTGTCCCTACACTATCTGTCCCTTCTGCTGCAGCTCTCCCTGACTAAGACTGAGCCAAAGCACGTGTCATCGGGTGCTATATAGCACCTGATGTCACGTTCCGGCCAGTCAATCACTGTAATGCCAGTAACCAACATGGCTACGGCATTACAGTGAGTGCCAGTACCTCCACGCACGTTTATTGTCGAGTAAAAAAGTGTTCGGCCGAGCGCGCTCGCCTAACACTAGTCACAACCACTTGGGAGCGCACCATCTCATCTTTCCTGGCATTACTCACCTGGTTAATCCTCCGCCACTCTAGTGCCAATCCCCTAGTTGTCCTCTTAAGTCTGTGTTTGCTGCAGTTATGACATACTGCCCATCCAACTGATTGCTGCAGCCAATCACTGACCTCAGTGGTCTCATGTCATACATGCAAATGCCACCAATGAGGGCAGTGATTGGCTGTAATTGTCATGTGGATGTGCAGCACAATTTTTTAATTTTATTGAAAGTGAGGAAAATTGGCTTCTACCTCACAGGTTTTTTTTGCCTTCCTCTGGATCAACTTGCAGGATAACAGGCCGAACTGGATGGACAAATGTCTTTTTTCGGCCTTATATACTATGTTACTATGTTACTATGTTACATCATTGTGGCAGCAAAGTGAACAATAACAGGCTGGGCAAACTGGCGCATTGACATTGCAGCAGCAGAAGATTTTACCGGAAGAGTATGTATTATACCTTTATTTATTACATCATCATCATGAGGCTATGTTTCTTTTAAATATCGGACAACCCTCTTAATTTAAGGCTCATCAGAGTAGTATGTGATAGGATCTTACAGACTTCAGAAAAAATACTGAACACTAAAGGCCCCTTCAGACTGCTCAATGGAGTGGACCATTGTTAGGAGGGAATCATTTCTTCTCTGCAAGCGCCTGCTCATCAGTGGAGGAAACAGCTGTATTTACATGCAGTGATCTCCTCCACAATATGGGGAGGAACCCTGTTAGATTTCCATATCTGCACTTTTTTATTAGGGCAAAATTTCCTATGAACTCTCTGCAGTGCACCTATTATTTGTAATATGCAGACAGAGACAAACAGACAAACAGACAGAGACACAGATAGATAATATATCATCTGTTTGGAACTTGTAATGTCATGCATATACAGTGAAATTCCTTTAATAATGTATTCTATTATTGAGAAGTTCTAATAACATTGTCTCCAATACAAAACTGCATGATAATCTCAAATTCCAGAAGCAAGAGAAGACCAATTTGTAGACTTCTCCAATTTAAAGTGACAGCAGCATATTCTGCATTAGTATTATATTTTGAGCTGTCTTTCTTGGGATTTGTGTCCTGTTTCTTCAGTAGACCAGTAATCCAGACTATTAGATAATTCAGCACCCATAATGGTCTAATAATGCTGGATTAAGAGAATTGTACTGAAAAAATCACTCCCTAAGTGCTGGAAAAAGAAATGACTATTAGGCTTTGTTCACATCTGCGTCAGGTATTCCATCATAAGAACAGAAAGATGGAAGACAAGTTAGGCTACTTTCACACTAGTGTTTTTGCTGGATCCGGCAGGGTTTAGCAAAAACTCATCCGTTACTGATAATACAACTATCTGCATCCTTTATGAACGGATCCGGTTGTATTATCTTTAATATTGCCAAGATGGATCCGTCATAAACACCACTGAAAGTCAATGGGGGACGGATCCGTTTTCTATTGTGGCAGATTGTGGCAGAGAAAATGGATCCGTCCCCATTGAGTTGCATTGGGGGTCATGCCGGATCCGTCTTGCTTGGCATCCCAGGACGGAAAGCAAAATACAACATGTTGCGGTTTTCTCTCCGGTATGGGAACGCAACTAAATGGAACGGAATGCATTTTGGAGCATTCTGTTCAGTTCAGTTTTGTCCCCATTGACAATGAATGGGGACAAAACTGAAGCGTTTTTTTTTCGGGTATTGAGCCCCTATGATGGATCTCAATATCGGAAAACTAAAACGCTAGTGTGAAAGGACCCTTAAAGATAGATTTGTCATATTATAGACACCAATACGTCCTATGGACCCCTTTGACTATAATGGGGTCCATCTGTTTTCCGTCATTGCTGTTCATCATTTTACTGGACAACATAGTGCAGCATTTCAGCTGACAACTTTCCTCATGGCGTGAGGACTGGATAAAACAATTTTTCTTATTAAGAAAATCAATCTATATTCTGCACATCTAAAGGCTGGCATTCCTTTCGTAGAACTAACATGTCCTGAAAGGTTTAGTGTGATAAAGAGCATTCATGCAAAACGTCTCTCGTATTCAGAGGAACATATTTAACGCCCAGGTTTTTCTTTCACAATAGCTATTGACTTCAAGCTTTACAGACTAATTACTAATCATTAGGGGTCATTGTTAGACTAACAAATGGCAATTGCACAGAACACACAATTCATAAGGACGAAAAAGGCCCATGAATCCAGGCTTTACAAATAGCTGGAACTGATATACATATGTATCCAGCAATAGCAGGACCAACATGACTGGATGGAGAGGTAAGTGCTGGTGGTTATGGATTGCCTTGGCTGCCAAAATATTATTTAGGCAGGTGTTAAAATATGGAGGGACCCACATATTTCCTCACGGTGTACCAAAATCCAAGAGAACGGTTACAAAGTTTTAACTAGATGGTACAAAACTCCTGACATTACCTGTCGCTACGGTGACGGTGGTTCTGACATCTGCTGGAGATATGGAAAGGGACGCGGAACCATGTTTCACATATGGTGGACCTGCCCCCTGATCTATGATTGGTGGGTAATTTTTAAAAAAAAATGCAATGAGATCTGCAACTCTAATGTCACCCCATCACCTATATTGGCTTTGTTAGGTCTTCTTCCTGACCACAAGACGAAATCCCCCCCCCCTCCTCAAGATCCTACTCATATCCGCCCGTATTCTGATCCCTACACATTGGCTGACAAAAGATACCCCTTCCTTAGACCATTGGTTCAACAAAGTTGACTCTATTTAGAGATTCGAGGAGCTAGCAGCTTGGGAAAATAGATCCCACCACAAATTTTTAGCTCTTTGGGAAAACTGGAGATCTTTTAGAGGTTTCCATTGACTTACACATCTTAACCTACTTGCCTTTGAGGACTACCTGTACTCAAGGCCCTTTCTCCCTCGGAACATGGATTAGAATTATTCAAGAATTATTCAAGAATTATTCAAAATTTAGCTCTGTTAACATACATCCTCAGTGTTGTTTTGTTTGTTTATTACCTACTAATTGTTACCCAGACAATTTATGTATATTGGGAGCTCACTCCTCCTATTTCAATGACTTGATACAGATGTAACAAACTTCAATTATTCAATAAAGCTTTTGAAAACTCAAAAAAAAATATATATATATGGAGGGACCACTGGAATGAATAAAGCAAGATACTATGCTCAGTTAATGGACTATAAGGGCACAGGATCACTGAGGTATTTTGGCACAGGTACACAATGGGCTGTTTTATGGTACCACCAATACATCTAGGGGAAAAATTGTCTATAATACAGGACTCAGTGATATACAGTCAACCATTAGTAGAACGACACAACAGATCTTCGAACGAGAGGTTTGATTTTAATTAGCAGGATCAGCCAAGCAAGATCCCTGGTTTCAGAGGGTTGATCCTACAGACAGGTGCTGTTTAAATAAAATGCTTCATAATGCCAAGCTGAAATTTGTTAATATTCTAGTATGCCTCAATCTCTGTAATATAACCTCCGGTGGAGTAGGGGTGGGGCTTGGAGGGGGCCAGGCCAGAATCGGGACATCAGACCCAGCAAATTTACTAACATTTATGGAAACAGGCATTAAAGAGCAGTGAAAACCACTCAAGTGAGAGGCTGATGTAGAGGCTGATGTAGTTTTCAGTCCTGACACGGGCTGCCGGCCTGTGCCTCATCATAGATTAGGAGCTTCTTGCAGCAGCACAGGGGCTATCAAAGATGGGCAAAATAAAAGCCCAATGTCTCTTCAACAGTATTTCTTGTAGTGTTCCTGATATGCAGTGGTAAGAATCTACCAAAAATGATCTACAGAAAGACCATTTACGAGGTTATGAATGCTTAATGATACACTTGTGGAGTAAAAACTAGCCTGTCTGGTCTAAGAAGAACTACAGTTAAGACTAGGTCTTGTGGAGTCAACATCTTGATAGTTCTTCAAAGCTGTTCTGCTTGTACAAGAGTGACTTATACAGTATTGTTCAGGTAGTTTTGCTGTTAGAGCTGATCAGTGTATGTAATCTATACATGTCCAGATTGTGTTCCTGAGGATTGAGAATGAGTAAATCTGGGTCAGGTTACAGGCTAAACAACAAATTTGGAGAGCTTGGACGGAATCTGACCATAGATCCCTTTGAACTGATCTTGCATGCTCCATTGCACCCAGCATATATCATCAGGATACAGTAAAATGGAGGCTTCCAATGGAGACAAAATTTTCTGACATACCTAACATGTAGTATTAACCATATATACTACAGTAAGACACATTTTCCAATATCTGTCCCAACATCACAAACAAATACGGCCACCAAACAAGCTCAACAAAAAGTTTACCCTGCATAATACAATTTTATTTTATATCTTACCTAACACGCATTATGGCTTTAAGTTTAAGTCATTATCCAACTCTTTGTAACTGATGACCTATCCTCTGGACCTCAAGTGAGCTGCGCCTAGGCCATGTAACTGATCTGTTTTACATCACTGGCCTAGGGTAAGGAGGGAGAAGGCCACTGTGCTCACAGGAGTGCTGGGGCTTTCTCAAACAGCTGATCGGCAGGGTCCTTGGTGTCAAACTCCCACCAATCAGAGGCTGATAACAGATTATTTGACTAATCCATTTCGGTGGCTCTGTAGTTAACACTGGCGCCTTGCAGTGCTGGGATTCTAGGTTCAAATCCAAACCTGGGACGACAACTGCATGGAATTTTTATGCTTGTGTGTGTTTCCTCCTGGTTCTTCAGTTTACTATCACACTCCATAGACATACAGTAGTGATAGGGAACTTGTGGGTTGTGAGCTTCATTGGGGACAGCAAGTGATGGTACTGACTGTAAAGCTCTGCAGAACATGCCAGCGCTATATGAGTAAAATAAATAAATGGATACCTAAAAATTCTGATGGATCCTACTGACTGATAAAGGGGTTCGCCAGGGTTCTGGTGTTGTGT
The DNA here is from genome assembly GCF_905171765.1 of Bufo bufo. Taxonomy (NCBI): domain Eukaryota; kingdom Metazoa; phylum Chordata; class Amphibia; order Anura; family Bufonidae; genus Bufo; species Bufo bufo. The sequence goes on along the minus strand of NC_053391.1, from coordinate 576,421,706 downwards.
ATGGCAAGAATAGTGGCAATGATATTCTTGCTTTCAACACAGAAACCCTGACAGAGCCCCAAAGGAACCTTTGAAACTATGAACCCGATTGCGAGCTTTATGTGAAAGAATACAATCTTTTGTACAGAAATGTTGAATATGTTGGGTTTGTAATCGTATAAGCATCGATGATAAGCTTGCTCTATTACTATACTTTATTGCATGTTATTTGCAGATACTTACACTCTGAGTGCTAAATTTTTTTGAAAGGCCTGTGTTTCTACCTGAAATGAACAGAAACATGGCGATAGCTAAAACAGTTCACAAGTTCTCCACTGCCCATGTGAGAGCAGCTGTACGTTTTTATAACCCGTCTGGCAATCTACAAATGGGCTAGCCGAAGTTGTGAAAATTGTTGCTTTGTTTTTGAAAACACGCGTATTCATTTTTGGGAAAGCGGCTTCCATCTGATTACATTTGTCTCCAATTAATCTCCAAGCACACAGCGAGCTGCAGCTGCATGTAAAGGCAAATTGGAAAAATCTGTGAAGTGGGGGAAGGGAGCAAGTCTGTGTGTGGCATTGCAAGACCTCAATGATTCACTGGCTGCCCTCCCTCCCTCCCCCACCCCACCCCTGCCGCAAGCCTGGAAAAAGAAAGCGTAAAAGAAATATAAAACGTAGTGGGAGAGTGAAAGGGGGAGAGGAAAAGGCCCTAACTCTGCAGAAAAGAGAGAGAAAAGGATGAAAATAAAAGCGTTTTCAGGGCATTTTAATGCGTGGTATCTCCTTTTCAAGGCTTGTCTGGTACCATTGTGATCCTGCTCTGTGAATGAGGGATAAAACTGGAGGGGAAGGGACAGCTTTACAGGGAGGGGGAGAGGTTAGGGCAAGAAGGAAAATAAAGTTGAATAATATTAGAACAGTTAGAATTAGAAGAGGCACTTAACACTTTAACTGCTGAACCATTAAGGGTAAAGCTGCGGAGTGATAGCGATAGAGTGGACGGTGTATTTGCTCTTAGTTCCCATGACTAAAGGAAAGGGTTAATAATTACTGATAAAACTTGTATCCTAAGTGTTTCACAAGCATTTTTTACATAGCTCATAGCCTCTTTTCTACAGTCCAGTAACAGTGAATGGTTGTACGGCAGGGCTCTCTTTGGTCCCTCCTTTGTAAACTTTCTTAACTATTTGGCGGTCTGTCCGGAGTCTTCTCAGTAATGTACTGTATAAAAGAAAAAAGACTATGCTATTTTTGTTTTAACTCCTAGAAGACAAGTTTATTTATCCCAACAGATCACCTCTCTCCCCAAAGGAACACATGTTGTATGTGTCATATTACACTGTTTTCTTTCCCAAGAGTTCACGTTGTGGAGCAGATCCACTCGCCGGCATCCTAATCTGCAAACTGGCCAATTTTGATGCTTTTCTTTAGTGGATACTAAAGTGAGGAAATAAAGGAAAGACTGATATATAGGAATATTATAATTCAATTACAAAATCAGTTTTAGAGATCAGCTAATTTCACAAAATTTGTTTTGGGTCTGATTTAGTCAAATCGGCTGTCAGATTGAATTTGGTCTGAATAAATTCAACCTGAACCAAAATGCCTTGATTGCCCTGAAAAGGTTATGTATGACACTATGGGGTCAACTAGGTCTGTATCCAACCACTTTTAAACTCTTTGACCCCAAGACAGCATTGGTAAAGTTAAAGTGACAGTCACATATATGGCTATGGGTAAATGAATGGTAGCTGGTGGTAGCATCAGCCTGTTTACAATACTCTGCACTGTCGTATTTTTTATTTTTTAAAGGGTTTCTGTCAGCAGAAAAATGGGTATTAACCTGGCTGACATTAGTGATGTGCTAATGTCAGCTGAACATAACTATATTAGTGCCATCTCACTATGTGCCTCCGTTATTTAGAAAAAATAACTTTTATAATATGCAAATGGCGTTGCTCCTGCTCCTAGGGGCTTCGCACTCCCACCTCTGGTCACGTTCTGCTACACTTGATTGACAGGGCCAGGCAGCGTTCACGTCCTCCTGCCTGGCCCTGAGTTCGGGTGAAATCTTCAGCCATTTAGTAAGCGGTGCAGGCGTAGTGAAGAAGGGATGCTCGCCGGCTGTGGACCTCCTTACTGCGCCTGCACTGCCTACATCACAGTACACCCGGAAGAAGAGCGATGCTGGCATCAATGAAGGAGAGGGTGTACTGTGATGTATGCGGCTGAAGATTTCATCCGAACTCAGGGCCAGGCAGGAGGACGTGAACGCTGCCTGTCCCTGTCAATCTAGTGTAGCAGGACGTGGCCAGAGGTGGGAGAACGGAGCCTCTAGGAGCAGGAGCAATGCCCCCCCCCCTGCTCCTAGAGGCTCATTTGCATATTTTAAAAGTTATTTTTCCTAAATAACGGAGGCACATAGTGAAATGGGACTAATATAGTTATGTTCAGCTGACATTAGCAAATCACTAATGTCAGCCAGGATAATACCCATTATTCTGCTGACAGAAACGCTTAAATTAAAAAACAGTCCACAAATAATTTCAATTATTTTGGTGGCCAATGCCTTCTTCTCAGTCTTCTGACCCGTAAAACAGTTTTGGATTTGTTAAAATAAGAATCCTTCGGGAAATTTTTATTGAATTTGATTTGTGTAGAATTGATTCGCTCATCTCTAATCAGTTTGTGTCATTTTTTTGCTCTCTTGACTTGGCTTACAAAAACCACGTTGAACATTAGTATGCAGTGATATTCTTCAATTACGGCTACACTTTTATGACAGTCACAAGGTCACTAGCGACTTTGTTTCCCATAAGGAAGCATTGAGGTTGGGTTGTGGTTATCCAGTAAGTTTAACAAAGTTCAAGCACAGCTAATTGAGAGAAAATTAAAAAAAAACATAAAAAATTACTTACCTTATAAATCCCTGCCATTTCAGTGGTCCATGTCGCTCTTTGTTTATTTTCCTGCAGCGGTAACTTGCTGTACAATCATGTGACCAGCAGCCAATCACTGGCCTCTGTGATTATACTAGCATGTATGGTATACATGCACAGAGGCTAGTGATTTCCTACAGTGGTCACGCGGATATGTAACACATCACCATTGCAGGAAAATGAACCAGTGGGGACCTTCGGAGTGGTGGGGAATTTAATAAGTGAGTTTTTCCCTTTCTTCCATTTAGCTTAATTTCGTAAAATCCCAGACAACCCCTTTAAAGGGGTTGTCCAAGTTATTTTTAATGATGTCCTGCTCTCTGGATAAGTCATCAATATCAATCGGCGGGCGTCCGACACCCGGTACCCCCGCTGATCAGCTAGTTGAAGAGAAGGTGCGCGCCGTGCCAGTGTTGCCTTCTGTTCATTGTTTGTTGCTGTTGCGATGGCAAGCAGGTGTAACTACAAAAAACGGTGCCATTCACTTCAAAGGGACGGATCATTCTTATACACTTGTATAGGAACGAGCCGCCCCATTGAAGTGAAAGCAGAAAACAATGAAAAAAAGGCAGCGCTAGCACAGCGTACCTTCTCTTCAACCAGCTGATTGGCCGGGGTGTTGGGTGTCAGACGCCGACGATCTGATATTGATGACCTATCCTGAGGATAGGTCATCAATAAAAATAACTTGGACAACCCCTTTAAATGGGTTGTCTGGAATTTTAAGAAATTAAGCTAAATGGAAGAAACTAATGGACTCTACAAGGAGTGCAGAGTTAGCAGTGTGAGGAAATCAGAGCCCTGGTGCCTCATAAGAAAACACTGGAATTATAAATGACATATGGAAGTTGAGGGGCTCTAGCAAATTTTGCATTGGGTCACTAGAGATTCCAGTTATACTTCCGCCTGACTCTAAATGCTGTCCTAAATGAGTTGCTGCTAAGTTGTTTGCTTCTGGTAGGGAATTTCTTGTGAAATTCTATCATACATTGCAGTTTTTTGTGTGAAGAATCCCATGTATGGTCATGTAAATGTGGGATGTACTTTTTTGCCTTTCAGGACCCACTCCTGGCTTGAATGAAAGAAAATAACTCACATATGTACAGCATTGTCACTTCAGGCCCCACTTTAAGCATAATGTTCAAGGTCTACTTCTGATAAAGTCAGGGCAATCGCATCAGATCTTGACAAACGGTCACATTTGATAAAAGGGAGCCATAATTGGACACCCAAAGAAGGTCAAGTGGAAAAGTTTTATACATGTGCTATAGACTGTAGTCTGTGTGCAAACTTCAGTGATAGGACCATCCCTAATGTGTCGCACCTACATTACTACTGCCCATGTATCACAGAGGAAGAGGAATGATCATCTCTACTAAGCCTACATCTACATGTGCAAGGGCTACATTGTGTCTTCTACTGCTCACCTTAAATCACAATCTAATGTCTTCCCAGTTGGATAGTGTTAAAGTCTAATAAAAGTGGATGAACCTGGGGAGAGTGAAAGTGAGAGATAATTCCCAGTAAAGAGGATTGGATATGTACAGCTTTTGTCATGCTAAATGTGCACTTAGTTCTTGTGGTTTGAATTGCAAATGTTCATTAATTAGAAGTGAATGTGGTATACAGCTTTATTTGTACATCATTATATGGAAAGTATCACTTCCCTCACTTGGGAAAGCAGCTGTCTTTTGGTATTCCCTTTTCCTATTAAGTACTATTTACAGGTACTTGTAAATATATAGAAATAAAATCCTTAAAATGTCCTTAGAATAATCCTAGTGGAAAACACAACCATGCAAAATAGTGATATCATTGACCACTGATAGTAATAAATAGCATTCATACTGCTGTTGTGTACAGAAGCGTATATACCTATAAACACTACTGTTATGCAAAAACAGATTATATGTTGTCCTGAAAGCTGGTTTACCTTTCTATCCTGGAGTTTTCCAAATATCCATATTGCTAGTTGACCTGTATGAATGCACGAAAAGATCGTTTATCATTAAATTGGCATATACACAGAATAATTCTCTTATCTTTTCCTATTGCTTATATCGTCAGCATATTCCATAACACTGCATATATATATATATATATATATATATATATATATATAAATATATATATTAAGGGATCGCCTTTCTTTCAGGGGGTCGCCACTACATACCTCTTCAGGACACCAGGATTAAGGTCCAAACAATGCTTTTATTTGGCACCAGCACAAACATAAATGATACTAAATAAACACCTGCCCGTCTAGGCACTACCTAGTACATAAATGGTATCCCTGACGCACCTACAGAACACAGTTCAGGGTCAGGGTCTCAGGCTCCAAGCCCTTAGTTGGTTCGCTAATCAACCAACAGTCCACCCCGGGAAGAGATTCGGCTACACAGCCTCGTGGCCCCTCCGCCCTGCTAGTTGAGACCACACAGAGCCTCTGTTCCAGGATCACACTCTCCCCCAGACTGACATACTGGGAGGTGCTTTATGCCAGCCTCATTACAGCAGGTAGAAGGGAATACCCGTCCTGGAAGAGTGTGGATTGGCAGATCTCACTTCCAGTCCTATCTGCCAATCCAACTAAAATCCAGCCCAAAATTAATAAACAAAACTGTCTCAGCAAACTATGCTTTGCTGAGACGACTGCCACTCTCTGGATTTTAGCTGTCTCACCCAGCTGAGGTACCTGAGTGGGATATACATGCTTTCCAGCACTGTTCCCATTACCACAATATATATATATACAGTTGAAAGAAAAAGTATGTGAACCCTTTGGAATGATATGGATTTCTGCACAAATTGGTCCTAAAATGTGATCTGATCTTCATCTAAGTCACAACAATAGACAATCACAGTCTGCTTAAACTAATAACACACAGAATTAAATGTTACCATGTTTTTATTGAACACACCATGTAAACATTCACAGTGCAGGTGGAAAAAGTATGTGAACCCTTGGATTTAATAACTGGTTGAACCTCCTTTGGCAGCAATAACTTCAACTAAACGTTTTCTGTAGTTGCAGATCAGACATGCACAACGGTCAGGAGTAATTCTTGACCATTCCTCTTTACAGAACTGTTTCAGTTCAGCAATATTTCTTGAGGTCATGCCACAGCATCTCAATCGGGTTGAGGTCAGGACTCTGACTGGGCCACTCCAGAAGGCATATTTTCTTCTGTTTAAGCCATTCTGTTGTTTATTTACTTCAATGCTTTGGGTCGTTGTCCTGTTGCAACACCCATCTTCTGTTGAGCTTCAGCTGGTGGACAGATGGCCTAAAGTTCTCCTGCAAAATGTCTTGATAAACTTGGGAATTCATTTTTCCTTCGATGATAGCAATCCGTCCAGGCCCTGACGCAGCAAAGCAGCCCCACACCATGATGCCCCCACCACCATACTTCACAGTTGGGATGAGGTTTTGATGTTAGTGTGCTCTGCCTCTTTTTCTCCTCACTTATTGTTGTGTGTTTCGTCCAAACAACTCAACTTTGGTTATATCTGTTCACAGAATATTTTGCCAGTACTGCTGTGGAACATCCAGGTGCTCTTGTGCAAACTGTAAGCGTGCAGCAATGGGTTTTTTTGGACAGCAGTGGCTTCCTCTGTGGTATCCTCCCATGAAATCCATTCTTGTTTAGTATTTTACGTATTGTAGATTCGCTAACAGGGATGTTAGCATATGTCAGAGACTTTTGTAAGTCTTTAGCTGACACTCTAGGATTCTTCTTCACCTCATTGAGCAGTCTGCGCTGTGCTCTTGCAGTCATCTTTACAGGACGGCCACTCCTAGGGAGAGTAGCAGCAGTGCTGAACTTTCTCCATTTATAGACAATTTGTCTTACCGTGGACTGATGAACAGCAAGGCTTTTGGACATACCTTTATAACCCTTTCCAGCTTTATGCAAGTCAACAATTCTTAATCCTAGGTCTTCTGAAAGCTCTTTTGTGCGAGGCATCAGTCACATCAGGCAATGCTTCTTGTGAAAAGCAAACCCAGAACTGGTGTGTGTTTTTTATAGGGCAGAGCAGCTGTAACCAACACCTCCAATCTCATGTCATTGATTGGACTCCAGTTGGCTGACACCTCACTCTAATTAGCTCTTGGAGATGTCATTAGTCTAGGGGTTCACATACTTTTTCCACCTGCACTGTGAATGTTTACATGGTGTGTTCAATAAAAACATGGTAACATTTAATTCTCCCCCCCCCCCCAGTAACAATGCATCTTTATTTTATCTCAACCACATCTTTGTAAGTATAAGAAGAGACTAGAAGATCATACTGTCCAGCCAGTCCTCCAGATTTAATTCTTTGTGTGTTATTAGTTTAAGCAGACTGTGAATGTCTATTGTTCTGACTTAGATGAAGATCAGATCACATTTTATGACCAATCTGTGCAGAAATCCATATCATTCCAAAGGGTTCACATACTTTTTCTTGCAACTGTATAAATGGTCATTTATCTATGGGGGGAAATGATCCAAGATCACATGTCTGCAAATGGCAAAATCATGTGAATCTTAAGCATTAGCAGATAATTTGAAGGTGAAAGTCACATGGTTTCAATCAATGGGATGACAATCAGGTGTGAATGGATGACCTGTTTTAATTAAAGCACAGGGATCTATCAAAGTCTGATCTTCACAACACATGTTTGCGGAAGTGTATCATGGCCCGCAGAAGAAGAGTTGTTGATGCTTATCAGCATGGAAAAGATTACAAAACCAGGTTCACTACAAGAAAATTTAGACTAGCACATTCATATACATAGTCACAGGTGCATATCCATCAAGCAAACATGGTTGATAAATAAAAATGGCTGCGCAACTTTACACATACAAACAATAGAGCTGAGAAATGGGGATCATTCTAAATTAAAGTGGTATTATACCTACTATAAATGGAAAAATGGAAGCTCTTGAAGTGCACATTTTTGATCATACGTGTGTCGAGCCCATATACCAGGTGTCAAGGTGGCTTCAGCAGACGGGTACCTAACACTAATATACCACCTCTCTTTGACTTACCTAAGCCTACATTTTGTACTCTGAGCAGAGTACAAATGTAGCTGGTTCCTACACTGCCCTGAAAATGTAGGCTTAGGTAAGTCAAAGAGAGGTGGTATATTAGTGTTAGTTACCCATCTGCGGAAGCCACCTTGATGCCTGGTAGATAGGCCCGACACACGTATGATCAAAAATGTGCGCTAAGAGCTTCCATTTTTCCATTTATAGTAGGTATAATACCACTTTAAAACCAGGTTCACGTTACTTTTGCGACTCATAGAGGTGTGATATTGGAACATTTTCCTCAATTAATAATTGACTGAGTCTAATACTTTTGACTCATTTCTTTGAGTTGGTTATCATGTCACTGTAACTTAGATTTTTGTATCTGATCAGTCTATACCATTGTTTAAGAAGTTTTCCATTGTAGCAACAAGACACAGAATGCTACACTCCATGTGGCCATAGACAATGCCATCAATACAATGTCCATGGAAGCCTTTGGGGAGCCCCCATGGTCCAAAAGGTTGGGTTTTTACATGTTAGACTGGTCTAAAGATGCCATATATTAGTATTTTGTCGGCTCACCCCGCCAAGAACAGTGGGTTTGGCCGACACCCTACTGTTTGTAGGGATACCAATTGTTCGGCCAATGGCTATTAAATGTATATAGGCGGCATAAGTACAACTTTTTTTCCACATGCAATATAACAATCTTACAAATTCAAAGGACAAGTGCAAAATCCCTGAAGCAAAGGAAGCCTCCATGTCAAAGATTGACATTGAGAACAACAAGTGTGAGAACAGATAGGCGACAGATATACAGTAATGGAGGGGGTGACAAGCAATGGATTGGAACATGGGTATGGCAATGAAGAGGGGGAATGATGTGACTCCTTCTATTGACCCATTATAATAGCATTGCCTGCTTCTACAGATGGTACCCAGCTTTGTACACCCCTTGCATTCTAGTACAGAAATGGGAAAAGTTTGTATCCTGGTGAACTTAATATTAAAGGCTTTTCCAGGAGTACAATATTAATGACCTATCTTCAGGATAGGTCATCAATATCTGATTGGTGGGCGTCTGACTCCCAGCACTCCCACCGATCAGCTGTTGAGGCTATGGCAGTGAGTGCTGTGGACTCTTCCTAGACCAGTGATGTCATGTTCATCGGTCAAAAAATAATGGTTTATTAGTTATCTTAAAACATAATGACCTATTGCCCGCGGCTATTGAGATGCCCGTACTATGGTAGAGGAGCGTTATCTAGTACTCCCTCCAGCAGTCCACACAGTTTAACAGACGATCATATGGGTGTGTTATACCTGGTATCACTCGATCGTCTTTGTTTTAAAAGTCCTAGTTAAAATTTCCCCTGATGATTTCTATGAAACGTGCATGTAGGGAACGGGACTAGATTAGGGCCACACAGGGCCAGGTTACAGGGAGAGGTTCCGGACGGGGTCACCCTTTTAAGGACGAGTGCCCTGTGGTTAGGCTGCTACCCCTAATTAGTTATTATGGCAAGCCTTAGACCACAATATAGGGTCAAATTAGGGTCGCTTTTGACCCCGCCGCCTCTAGCAGCTGAGCGTCCGGTTTGGAGCCATTCACTTCGGTGTCATCTGGACGCACCCTGCCCCCTGGACGTTGACGACAGAGCGGTAGGAACACGGGTTTCATTTCAGGTGCCGCCGAGCACTTTTTCTCTCTTTTCATCAAGTATTTGGGTGCCGCCGTGCACATTGACCTGTAATACCGCCGCTCTCATAATTTTATCATACTCATATTTTGGGCCTATCTTTTAATTTCATTAGTAAAAGTTATGTTTTAAGATAACTAATAAACCACAATTTTTTGAGCTATTGCAAATGATACATAGTGACGTCCATCCAAAGGATTATTGTCCACTTTTTCTCAGATGTTCATTGGTCGCATGGCCTATTATAGCTCAGTCCCATTCATATGAATAGGCCTCGACTGCAATGTACAGTGCTGTGCTTCGTTTGTTGCGAGGAGGCCGCTGCACTAACTGGAGTGCCATGGCTTCTGTAAACAGTTGATCGGCAGGTGCCAGAAGTCAAACCCCCACTAATCAGATATTGATGATCCCCAGGACAGGTAATCAATATTGTACTTCCAGAAAACTTCTTTAATTAATATTAGATCACAGGATACTGCATAGAACATTTCCACTCAAAATACATTATTGCAGTATTATGAATGGAACCCATGTGGCTTGGAGAAACATGTTGAAACAATTTTATCAAAGGATATTGTTTATTCCAAATTAAGCATCTGACGTCAGATCACCCAATGACCTCCCAGTGATTCTCTAACATTAGCTGTGCGCACGTCTATTTATTGGGTTGTGTTGTCCTCATCCTTTTCGCTCATGTCATGTTAAGTTCTTGAATTTATATCATTTATGAATTTATTTTTGTTATGTTAAATGATTGTACTTAGATCTTATAATTCATGCAGATTCCCATAGTCTTAAAGGGTTAAACTGCCCTGTTGACTTTTGTACAGCAAATCTCTTCAACCTCAAAGTGGGTGCCAATGAACTGCCGCTTTGAAAGTCAGGACGACAGAGCCAAAGCCTTAAAATCATACAGTTAAACCCAAGGCACTCCAAGATCCTCCAAGCAGTTTGCAGGGCCACTTAGAAAGTTTGTCTTGTAATTGAGCAAATTGTTTACTCTTTTCTTCCAACTTTCTCCTCCCCATCTTTGCTGGCGTTGTCTTGAATACCCCCTTTTTGTCCCACTGGTCAGCATTCTGCACAGACATATAACCATGCCAAACAACCCTCTGCATGACAATGGTTGGGCTCTTCTGTGTCTTGTAATTGGACGGGGCTAAGGGTCGGTTTTATTAGCTGTGTGATTTAAAGCTAAACCGTTGTGACTGTCTTTTTAACACAAGCCTGTGCAAGCAGCGGGCGTGGGTTGAATCATAATGACAGGGAAAATATGCCAAAAGAGGAGGGGTGATGCCTTGTACTAAAGTGCCCTCAATATAGATTGTGAGCTCCATAGGTGAGACCAACATATTTCATCCTTTCAATATGATCTAGCTCCATTGTTTTTACTAAAGAACTGAATGAAAAATACATATGTAATATTTATGCAAATTACATCATTGACTAGAAGCAACCAGTTTATATAGTTTACCAACTACATAGGCAATTATTTTTCTATATAAAAGACTTCTATATGCCTTGTACTATTACACAGTATGGACATGCCTGTTTAAAAGAGTACTGCTGAATGTCAGGGGCGGTGAATTTTTTTATTTTTTTTTTCAGATGCATTTAGTGACAAATAGTCTTTTGTACACGTATGTAGAAGCAATATATTGATAAATGGACCATCTTGCATCCAACACATATTATATACATTCATTTTGTTTTGTTGTGTGTTAATGGTAGTATTAGAGTCTACTGAATTTACGGTATTCAGGCTATAGGAGTTACAGAGGTAAATGTTATACCTGGGCTCTGGTGCCAAAAGGCCTTCCATCTAATAAGAAATAGTAAATAGTACATGGTAGGTGAAGGCCATTTTACAGATGTTCCACTGGGATCCAGGAGCTTCAAATTATGTCTCATCATAACACAGAACTAACAAAAATGCTGATCATATGTCTTTCACAGCCCTACAGTATGCCCATTTAACCTGACCATCAGATGTTGAATGCACAGTATGAAGTACATCTAGACATGTCAGATGCAGTAGAGAGAACAAGATTTGAAAATTTAAATAAATACTTTGTATAGAATACAAAACCTTTTACAGTGGATAATTGCCAGTTATAGGTTAAGTCCAACACAACAATTTTCACAGGTATCTATCATAGGTTGTTTGCACAAAAGTATGTGGTCAGTCAATAACCCAACCATCAGGAAAAAGACAGATGTTAGGCTACTTTCACACTAGCGGCACGGACATCCGGCAGGCTGTTCCATCGGGTGAACAGCCTGCCGGATCCGTCCTGCCGCTAGTGACCGTGTGCCTCCGGACTGCCGCTCCGTCCCCATTGACTATAATGGGGGCAGGGGCGGAGTTCCGGCGAGGCACGGCAGCGCACGGCAAGAGGCTGCCGGAATAAAACTACAACATGTCCGACATTTATTCCGGCAGCCTCTCGCTGTGCGCTGCCGTGCCTCGCCAGAACTCCGCCCCCGCCCCCATTATAGTCAATGGGGACGGAGCGGCAGTCCGGAGGCACACGGTCACTAGCGGCAGGACGGATGTGGCAGGCTGTTCACCCGACGGAACAGCCTGCCGGAGGTCCGTGCCGCTAGTGTGAAAGTAGGCCACTTTCCAAATGTACAGTGCATTTGAAAAGTCTTCAGAGGCTTTCACTTTTTAAAATTTTACTTTGTTGCAGAATAAAAAATAAATAAATCTTTGCTAATTTATTGAAAAGGAAAAACTAAAATATTGCATTGATATAAGTATTCAGACCCTATACTCAGGACTTAATTGAAGCAACTTTGGCAGGGATTACAGCCTCCAGTCTTCTTCGATATGATGCCACAAGGTTTGCACATCTGGATTTAGGGAACTTCTGCCATTCTTCCTTGCAGATTCTCTCAAGCTCTGTCAAGTTGGATGGGGACTGTCAGTGGACAGCAGTTTTCAGGTCTCTCCAGAAATGTTTGATTGGGTTCAAGTTGGGGCTCTGGCTGGGCCACTCAAGGACATTGACAGAGTTGTATCTAAGCCATCTCTGTGGCTGTGTGCTTAGGGTCATTGTCTTTAGGGTTGAGCAAATTAAAGTATCTGAAGTGGATTTCGATCCGAATTTAAGGAAAAATTTGATTTGCCACAAAGCCAAATTTCCTTGTACTTCGTGGTAACAAATCAGTTTCCCTGAAATGGCGGTAAAAAAAATACATACCTCATCCATTTGAGAGCGAAGAGGCCATCGCGGCCATCTTGATAGAAAACCCTGCGCAAAATCTCGTGCGCAGTGATGTATGACACGGTAACTTCAATCAAAATGGCCGTGGCGGCCTCTTCGCGCTCAAATGGATAAAGGTGAGTATTATTTTATAATTTTTTTCACTGGATTAACCCCTGAAAGCCCTCACTATTATTCTCAGATGCTGCGATCACAATGAATGTGGCATCTGAGGGGTTCAAGGACAGGGCAGCGCAATCGCCGTTTCTCGTCATTGTGCCTACTACTTACAAAGAAATGTTCTTTCTGACGAAGTAATTCGTCACAAAGCGGATTTCTTTGTGAAATTCAGCAAAGCAGCCAAATGGAATTTTTCAAACCTTTGCTCAACACTAATTGTCGTGTTGGAAGGTGAACTTTCGGCCCAGTCCACTCTGGATCAGGTTTTCATTAAGAATATCTCTGTACTTTGCTCCATTCAGCTTTTCCTCAATCCTGTCCAGGCTCCCTGTCCCAGCTACTGAAAATCACCCCTACAGCATGATGCTGCCACCACAATTCTTCACTGTAGGGATGGTATTGGGCAGGTGGATGAGTAGTGGCTGGTTTTCTCCAGACATAATGCTTAGAAATTAGGCCACAAAGTTCAATCTTGGTTACATCAGAGAATCTTCGTCCTTTAGATGCTTTTTTGCAATTTCCAGGCAGGCATTTATATACCTTTTACTCAGGAGAGGCTTCTTTCTGGCCACTCTGCCATAAAGCCTCCAAAACTGGAGTGCTTCAATGATTGTTGACCTTCTGGAGGATTTTGCCAACTGCACACAGGATCTTTGGAGCTCTCCCAGAGTGACCATTGGGTTCTAGGTCACCTCTTTTACCAAGGCCTATTTCACTCAATTAGTTTGGTTGGGCAGCCAGCTCTAGGAAGAGTCCTGGTTGTTCCAAACTTCTTCAATTTAAGAATTATGGAGGCTACTGAGGCTCTTGGGAACTTTCAGTTGCAACAGAGATTTACAGTTATATGTTTGACACATTTTAGAGTAAGGACTGTATTGCAACAACAGATTATCTGACAGATTTTCTGACCAGTCATTGGTCAGATGGCTGTTTACACACACAGATCTTTTGTCTCATTGGAGAGATATTGGTCAGATAATCTGTAGGTGTAATACAGCCCTAAGACCTCCCATACACACTAAATAGCTGGCTGAAAATGCAGGTGTCCTGAACATGAGAGATGAGAAAGCTGCTGCCAGACTCCTCTAGTGGCATTGTATCTCCGAGAGAACAAATACATTCGGCAGTTGAGAAATGCCTGAACCTTATCTCCACCAACATCTGCCATTAGGTGAGAGTTGAGAGGTCCCCATACACATTAAATGGTCAGTTTGTCCAACCAAAATTGATTGACAGGTATGGACAAAATTTGATGTAATGTGTATGACCAACTTAAAATGTGGTGAAAAGATAGGAACTCATTTAACTGGCTTAGATTTAATGACTATAAATGTGGCATTGAGCTTAGACCTTGTCTCAAGGACTATTGTTCTATGGACGTGGGATACATCCCTTGCCATCTTTGTATGTATACTGTTCTTTAATGATATTGACTAAAACTGAACAACTGCATGGAGAGCGTGTTCAGAATCTGCTTTCTACTGGTTTGGGTTCTCCTCTTTATTCAGCACCAATAATGTATATGTATTAATCCTGGAGCGCCAGGAGTGTTATCTTGCATACAAGTCAATATGCAGATGGATCAGGAAGTAATAGCATTTTTTAATTTCCATCACTGTTCTATTGTGCTCACATTATTCTTATACTCTCAACTAGACAGATGTCAGATGTGGAAACACATGGAAAACGCAGATTGGTTTGCCTGCCAACTTACTTCAAAGTTATTTCTGGAGCTGCTCATTGCTATGCTACTGTAGCAGTGGATATGGATCAGTATTTTTAGCTTTTACCTATCGCTTCATTTTGGAGTTTATTTTAAGTGTTTTGTTAAAATAATACTTCTAACCTTAATCTTTAACCCTTCTATTTCTGAGACTTACCAGCGTTTAGCTACCAGACAGGAGTTATAGCTTCCACTAGGGGCAAGACACAAATGAGTCATATGCTATGTCAAGTCTCAACTTCAATAATCTTGTTGCAGTTGTCAACATGCTCATTTATATCTTTCATCTATATGACCTTTGACAGTATACTACATTTTCTCTGAGACAAGGATGACATGAATCCCACCATTTTAAATTAAAATAGTTCTTGGAGATTCAGAAAACACTATAATAATGACTGTAAAAAAAATGAAACAACATTGCCATTATTGATTATCATTAGTGTTGATCAAGCACCAAAGTGCAGGCACCCCCTGCTTTGAAGAGGGGAGGGTGTCTGGTTCATAGGAAAAGGTCAGAAATTGATGGAAACACCACTGAAATGGTTCGGGAACAGCATGGGGAGGATTTCTGGATGCATCTTGGACTCCCAGGTCGCAGCTAGGAACGATGTTGTCCGACTAGTACGCCACTTTTACAGACTGACAATAATACGCCCAAAACCGAAGATAAAATTGATTTTAGCTAAATCATTTTAGGAAATATTCTTTTCTGTATTTATAAAGTGCAAGAGGCACTCCGATACAACATGTGTATCACATAAAGGAGGGCATCATTCACGTTGTGGTACAATTGTTCAGGTAGGGGGACTCCTACACTCATAAAGCCTATGCACTAAGTGACAGGGCTGCCAAAAATTACAAGGAACCGGCACTCCAATACACACTTTGTTACACATAAGGGAGGGCATCATACACACACTTTCAAAATTATGATTGATGGCCTGCTGGTGACCCTCAAAAACATTTGGAGCAAGGGTCTGCTGATCTGACTATCTAAAACATTAGGCGTGAGGGTCTGCTGCTGAGCTGACCATTGAAAAAACTATGATTGAGGGCCTGCTAGTGAGCTAACCCTGTAAAACATTATATGCGAGGGCCTGCAGGTGAGCTGACCCTGTAAAAGATTGTAGGTGAGGGCCTGCAGGTGAGCTAACCTTGTAAAACATTATATGCGAGGGCCTGCAGGTGACCTGACCCTGTAAAAGATTGTAGGTGAGGGCCTGCAGGTAAGCTGACCCTGTAAAACATTATATGCGAGGGCCTGCAGGTGAGCTGACACTGTAAAAGATTGTAGGTGAGGGCCTGCAGGTAAGCTGACCCTGTAAAACATTATATGCGAGGGCCTGTAGGTGAGCTGACACTGTAAAAGATTGTAGGTGAGGGCCTGCAGGTGAGCTGACCCTGTAAAACATTATATGCGAGGGCCTGCAGGTGAGCTGACCCTATAAAACATTATATGAGAGGGCCTGTAGGTGAGCTGACCCTGTAAAAGAATGTAGGTGAGGGCCTGCAGGCAAGCTGACCCTGTAAAACATTATATGAGAGGGCCTGCAGGTGAGCTGACCCTGTAAAACATTATATGAGAGGGCCTGCAGGCGAGCTGACCCTGTAAAACATTATATGAGAGGGCCTACAGGTGAGCTGACCCTGTAAAGCATTATATGCGAAGGCTTACAGGTGAGCTGACCCTGTAAAAGATTGTAGGTGAGGGCTTGAAGATAAGCTGACCCTGTATAACATTATATGCAAGGATCTGCAGGTGAGCTGACCCTGTAAAAGATTGTAGGTGAAGGCCTGCAGGTAAGCTGACCCTGTAAAACATTATATGCGAGGGCCTGCTGGTGAGCTGACCCTGTAAAACATTATATGCGAGGGCCTGCAGGTGAGCTGACCCTGTAAAAGATTGTAGGTGAGGGCCTACAGGTGAGCTGACCCTGTAAAACATTATATGCGAGGGCCTGCATCATCAGCATCACGGCCACTTCCCCTTCCCTTACTGCTCGTCTTCTTCATATTAAATGTAATACTGCTTGAAAGTATGTTACATGTACAGTAGCGTAGGATTTGGAAGTGTATGTGCAAACCCATTAAAAAGGTATTTGGGATGTGGAAACGTCACACAGGAGATATCCTGCAGATAATGTCAATGCTGTCACCAGCGGCTAATAAAAAATTACAGGGAATGTCACAGGTTTTTGGGATGAGGAAACGTTATACAGGAGAGGTACCACCGATAATGTCACTGTCCGCAGCATCTACTGAAAAAGTACACTGTATGTCACATATAAAATTTATATGCTCACATGGTACACTGGAGATGTGGCACTGGTAATGTCACTGTCCGCAGCATCTACGGAAAAAGTACACTGTATGTCACATATAAAATTTATATGCTCACATGGTACACTGGAGATGTGGCACTGGTAATGTCACTGTCCGCAGCAGACACCGTCTATTGAAAAAGTACACTGTATGTCATAGATAAATGTTTTAAGCGCACACGTTACACTGCAGATGTGGCACTGGCAATGTCACTGTCAGAAGCGGACAGCGTCTATTAAAAAAGTACACTGTATGTCACAGATAAATTTTTTCAGCGCACACGTTACACTGAAGATGTGGCGCAGGTAATGTCACTGTAGCTAATGTCACTGTCTGCAGCAGACACCGTCTACGAAAAAAGTACACTGGATGTCACAGATATTTTTTGGATGCGCACACTTTACACTGGAGATGTGGCACAGCTAATGTCACTGTCCACAGCGGACACCGTCTACGGAAAAATTACACTGGATATCACAGATATTTTTGGGATGCACACACGTTACACTGGAGATGTGGCACAGCTAATATCACTGTCCGCAGCGGACACCGTCTACTGAAAAAGTACATTGTATGTCACAGATATTTTTTGGATGCACACACTTTACACAGGAGATGTGGCGCAGCTAATGTCGCTGTCTGCAGCGGCCTAACTATTGCACGCTATTTAGCGCAGGATGCGCTAAAAATAGATATTGCTGCTGCCACACACAATAGTCCTTAAAAGGACTTTTGGGTCTCTGAAAAGTTTTTCTAATAAAAATATTCGTATATCACTCCCTACACTGTCTGTCCCTTCCTCAGCACAGCTTTCCCTGACTAAGACTGAGCCGAACATGCGTCATCGGGTGATACAGTATATAGCACCCAATGGCGCGTCCCGGCCAGCCAATCACTGTAATGCCAGTAACCAACATGGCTATGGCATTACAGTTAGGGCAGTACTTACCTGCACGTTTCTTGGCTGCGTAGCAGCCAAGAAACGTGCAGGGAGGAGACTCGAGCATTGCGCTCAAACACATGCGGTATTCGGCCGAATACCGCCATGTGCCGAGCATCAAGATGCTCGAGCCGAACTGGTGTTTGGCCGAGCATGCTCGATAAACACTAATTATCATGATACAATGATGACACCATGGATGTCACCTTTTCTAATAAAAACAGATGACTAGAGATGGGAGGGCCATAAACATCACATTATTTTATATTGTGGATACTGTGTTAAGAACTTAAAAGGGGGAACCAGCTTTATAAATTCATGGCCTATTCATAGTATACGACTCCCACCCATCAGCTGTTTGAAGGTTCTGTGGCGTTAGGGCGATCACTGCAGCCAGTTCATTGTTTACATGTGTCTTGACACTTTTGTTGTTGCCTCTACATAACTTCGGTGTATCCACCACCAGCTATAGGGCTTATTATGACCGGCGTCTAAAATGCTGGTCTTAATAAATGTGCCCTATTGCGTTAGACAGTAACTGGACACATATAAGCAATGAAGAGGCTGCAGTGCTCACTGGAGCAACTCAGACCCTTCAAGCAGGAGATCAGTGGGGGTGAAGAAAATCCATCTATCTAGTCAATTTAAGGTCTATCCTGAGGTCTCTCCAAATCTTACATGCCTGGATAATCCCTTTAACTGCATTTGCAGAGGTGTATATCTAGAAGCAGAATGGCAGAATATATGCTCTGGCTGATAGGTAAGAGGGGATATGCACCAACAGTCTGCTGAATATATAGCTTGGAAATTGACTAAATCTTTGCTCTAGGGAAGGAAATCCTAGTTCAGGGTGGCCAACCATACAGACACAAAGGAGCCAGAAAAAAACGTATGACTGCCAGGAGCCACAAGCTATACCTTTACACAAATATGCGTGCACATGAACAGTATTACTGCAATTGAGTTACCAAATATTAAAAGTGTATTTAAACCACCGTTCCTACCTGTAAAGTAGACAGCTTTAGTGAGACTTCTGGCCAATCTTTGTTTTTCACAATGTTAGATTTCTCAGATGACCGCCAATGCACAGATGACACCCTCATGCTCAGATGACGGCCCATGCTCAGATGACTGCCCTATGCTCAGATGACCACCCATGCTCAGATGACTGCCCTATGCTCAGATGACCGCCCATACTCAGATGACTGCCCTATGCTCAGATGACCACCCATGCTCGGATGACTGCCCTATGCTCAGATGACCGCCCATACTCAGATGACTGCCCTATGCTTAGATGACCGCCCATGCTCAAATGACTGCCCTATGCTCAGATGACCACCCATGCTCAGATGACTGCCCTATGCTCAGATGACTGCCCATACTCAGATGACTGCCCTATGCTCAGATGACCACCCATGCTCAGATGACTGCCCTATGATCAGATGACCGCCCATGCTCAGATGACTGCCCTATGCTCAGATGACCGCCCATGCTCAGATGACCGCCCATGCTCAGATGACCGCCCATGCTCAGATGACAGCCCATGCTCAGATGAGGCCCCATGCTAAGATGACCGCCCTATGCTCAGATGACCACCCATGCTCAGAAGACCGCCCATGCTCAGATGAGGCCCCATGCTCAGATGACACCCCATGCTCAGATGACCGCCCATGCTCAGACAACCGCCCATGCTCAGACAACCGCCCATGCTCAGATGACCGCCCATGCTCAGACGACCGCCTATGCTCAGATGACCGCCCATGCTCAGATGACCGCCCATGCTCAGATGACACCCCATGGTCAGATGACACCCCATGCTCATATGACCCCCCACCCCATTCTGAGATCATGTGTGTGTGTGTGTGGGGGGGGGGGGTGATTTGACATAGAGGAGATGTGAGCTTGGGATGTCTGTGATTTTTGGTGTCTTATGTGAGCACTGGGGAGGCGTATTTGTGGGTCTGATGAGGATTTGGGGGTCTTATTGAGCTCATACTACCCCCATGTCAGATAAGACCCCCGTCTCAGCACTTTAGTAAATAACACTGTGTAGGGGTCTTATCCTACCTCTGCTGCCGCTGCTTTGAGGACTGTGGCGGCCTTTCCACAGTGACCTGACATGCACAGCGTCAGGTCAGAGCGCGGGCCTCCATGTATTAATGGGGGGGGGGTGCACTGCGCCACCAATGACAATTAACCTTTAATACAGATACAGGAGGCGGGTGCCGGCAGAATCACATAGCCGACACCTGGCCTCTATGATGGCGCTGCGATCCCCGGCAGTTAACCCCTCAGGTGCGGCACCTAAGGTGTTAACTGCCGCGGATCTCAGCTACCTCTCATAGAGGTCGGGTGCGGGCTATATGATTCTGCAGCCAGCACCCACCTCCTGTATTTGAATAAATGAGTGAGTTAACTTCATTGGTGCCAGTGGCCTCAGACCCTCCCTTCCTCTTCCCCTCTGTGTTCTCATTAGTGGCAGCAGCAGCAGCACAGGGGGGAGGGGGGACTGCTTCCTTCTCCCCTGTGCTGCTGATATTTCGATACCTGCGAGCGACATCCCTAGTACAGAAATAGCTGGCCCGCTCCCCTGCGAGCCGCATATGTAGAGGAGAGCACGCTCCTCTGCAAGCCGCAAATAAAGATGCGAGGAGCCGCATGCGGCTCGCGAGCCGCAGGTTGGCCACCCCTGTCCTCGTTACTATTCTGCTTATTCTAGATTTCATGTATATATACTGTGTATATATATATACAGTATATATATATATATATATACTGACCAAAAATATAAACGCAACACTTTCGGTTTTGCTCCAATTTTGCAGAAGCTGAACTCAAAGATCTGAAACATTTTCTACATACACAAAAGACCCATTACTCTCAAATATTGTTCACAAATCTGTCTAAATCTGTGTTAGTGAGCACTTCTTCTCCTTTGCCGAGATAATCCATCCCACCTCACAGGTGTGGC
The DNA here is from genome assembly GCF_905171765.1 of Bufo bufo. Taxonomy (NCBI): domain Eukaryota; kingdom Metazoa; phylum Chordata; class Amphibia; order Anura; family Bufonidae; genus Bufo; species Bufo bufo. The sequence continues at coordinate 576,400,711 of NC_053391.1, read as the reverse complement.
ATATCAAGGTGCTGATTAGACAGCATGAATATTGCACAGGTGTGCATTAGACTTCCCACAATAAAAGACAACTCTGAAATGTGCACAGTTTTGCCTTACTGGGGGGCCGGGGTGCAGAAAACCAGTCAGTATCTGGTGTGGCCACCATTTGACTAATGCAGTGCAACACATCTCCGTCGCACAGAGTTGAACAGGTTGTTGATTGTGGCCTGTGGAATGTTGGTCCACTCCTCTTCAATAGCTGTGCAAAGTTGCAGAATATTGTCAGGAACTGGAACACGCTTTCGTATACGCAGATCCAGAGCATCCGAAAACATGCTCAATGGGAGACATGTCCGGTGAGTATGCTGGCCATGCAAGAACTGGGATGTTTTTAGCTTCCAGGAATTGTGTACAGATCCTTGCAATATGGGGCCGTGCATTATCATGCTGCAACATGAGGTGATGGTCGTGGATGATTGGCACAACAATGGGCCTCAGGATCTCGTCGCGGTATCTCTGTGCATTCAAAATGCCATCAATAAAATGCGCCTGTGTTCATTGTCCATAACATACACCTGCTCATACCATAACCCCACCGCCAGCATGGGCCACTCGATCCACAACGTTGAGGTCAGCAAACCGCTCACCCACACAACACCACACACGCTGTCTGCCATCTGCCCTGAACAGTGAAAACCGTGATTCATTCATGAACAGAATGCCTCTCCAACGTGCCATATGCCATGGAATGTGAGCATTTGCCCACTCAAGTGGGTTACTACGACGAACTGCAGTCAGGTCCAGACCCTGATGAGGACGAGGAGCATGCAGATGAGCTTCCCTGAGACGGTTTTTGACAGTTTGTGCAGAAATTCTTTGGTTATGCAAACCGATTGTTGCTGCAGCTGTCCGGGTGGCTGGTCTCAGACGATCATGGAGGTGAACATGCTGGATGTGGAGGTCCTGGGCTGGTGTGGTTACACGTGGTCTGCGGTTGTGAGGCCGGTTGGATGTACTGCCAAATTCTCTGAAACGCCTTTGGAGACGGCTTATGGTAGAGAAAGGAACATTCATTGCACGGGCAACAGCTCTGGTAGACATTCCTGCAGTCAGCATGCCAATTGCACACTCCCTTAAACGTTGCGACATCTGTGGCATTGTGCTGTGTGATCAAACTGCACATTTCAGAGTGGCCTTTTATTGTGGGCCATCTAAGGCACACCTGTGCAATATTCATGCTGTCTAATCAGCACCTTGATATGCCACACCTGTGAGGTGGGATGGATTATCTCGGCAAAGGAGAAAAGCTCACTAACACAGATTTAGACAGATTTGTGAACAATATTTGAGAGTAATGGGTCTTTTGTGTATGTAGAAAATGTTTCAGATCTTTGAGTTCAGTTCATGCAAAATGGGAGCAAAACCGAAAGTGTTGCGTTTATATTTTTGGTCAGTATATATATATATATATTTTTTTTTTATATTAAGATAAATGTTTTTACATACAGGGCACTCCAGCATGATCCCGATTCCCAGAATATTCAGATGTTTTGCATCCAGCATTACTGACCACACAGATTCATTAGTACTTCCTACTGACACATTGGTAAAGATTTCACACCTAGCACCTGGTGACAAAGCTGTATCCTCTTGTCTAGAAGCAGAAAGCACAAGACCATTAACTGAATCATATGTCCTGTGGGAAAAAGATGCATCCGTACAACCTACTGTTCTGAAAATGACACCTCACATGACGTGTCAGATTATGTGCATTAAACAACACAGTGAAAGGAGGGGGCTTTTCCCATCACTGCCAGAGTCTTCAAAACAAATTGGCTGTTCAATCATTATTTATTCAACTTTTTATTTTACACATGATCGGATATACTATTATAAAGGTAATGGTACCAGAATTATAGATGATATAAAAGTGCACATGAAAAGTCCTGGAATTGTTAAGTCCAATGCCTGATGCTCCTAGTGCCCTATATTTTGCCCACTCTACAGTATGTACTTTGATCCACTGGACAAAAAATATCTAAAGCTAACACCAATATGGGTCGTCTATGATCAATAAGAAAGTGGACAAGTTGCTGAAATATGTTCTTTATGTGGATACAAACGTGAGATTGTGAATTTGTATAGAGTACTTAGAGAGTTTGCAGCCTGCTGGATGACAGAAGCTTTGTTTTTAAGGGGTTATCCAATCCTATAAAATGCCCCCAATATATCGCGCCCCTCACATTGAATATACTTACCTGGCTCCCCGCGTCGCTCCTGGTCCCTGCACTGCTGCTGCAGCTTCTCCCCGTGCATGCATGAAAACATCCGGTGTCAGGGAGGAGCAGCCAATGGCAGGCGGGGACAGGGGGGAGCCTCCCTAGCATTGCGGGTGGCACTAGGGAGGCTCCCCCCTATCACCGCCTACCATTGGCTGCTCCCCCCTGACACCGGATGCTTTTATCCGCGCTCGGGGATAAGCAGGGATACATGAGAAGTACTGCAGATAAGGAGTGCAGATCACTATTCTTTATTTTCCTACTGCCCCTGTTTATCCTACTGTCAGCGCTCAGAGTTACACTGAAATACATCAGGACTGCTTTGCTAACATAATGGAGAGGACTTGTGTGGATGCATGGAAGTCCTGACAAAGTATTTCAGTGCAGCTGATAGTGGGGGATAGTGGGGGAAGCAGGGGGCAGTAGGAAAATTTAAAATAGTCATCTGGACTCCGTTTGTGCAGTATTACTCATGTATTACTGCAGATAATAGTCCAAAATCATGGTGAAATATTCCCTTTAAAAAGTTATATGGTTATCAATATTGGCTAAGTGGTCATATTCTGTGTGTTGAGAAACATCAGGAAGCAGACACTGGCAGGGGACAGAGAAGCACTGGAATGGGAGCAATGGCGGATCACTCAGGTAAGTGTGGCTTATTTTTATTTTTTTCACAATATTTGCCTATTAAAAAATAAATATTAATTGGCCCGACAACCCCTCTAGTGATGAAGAATTGTGAGCCATTTGGTTCTCTTAGTCGGCATCTCATAATGTATGCGTAGATACTCCAGCTCAGCAGCATAGTGTCCATGGGAGTGAATTTAAGATGTTGAGCAGTACATAGGAGAGAAAAGGAGGTTTTGTTCGGAAGCATTATTGATATACAGTACACGGCTACTTCATACTTTGTAGCTTTGGGGACCTTAATAAATGTTGCTGACAGTTCTCAATCAGACAAAATCTTTGTAGAGAAGAATGCTGGGATGCAAGGCCTGATCGAAATGCTGAAACACATAGTGTGTGTGAATTTTTCTGTCTTCATTTACTCTGCTACTTTAGACCACTTCTCATTGTTATCTCAACCTTACCTAACATTCGATATAATTATTTTGTTTAGATCTTTAGAAAGCCAGTCAGTAGAAACCAGGAACCCAACTGCATTAAATGACTTGTAGAGAACTCAGAGTGATTAGATACAGAACAAAATCGGTACTTGAATGTCAACTTGAGCTCTGCAGCCACTTTAGCTTTCTCGATAGCTTTTCAAATCCTAATTATTTCATTTTGTTTGTCTCCTGAGAGCATCTCAAGAAGCTGTTCCTTCTGGCATTCGACCTTAAGTGCAGAATTTTGTGTGTGAGAGACTGGAAGGTTGAGATTGTATGTTTTCAGAGACTTCTTTTTTCATAGTTAATTTCCCTTTGTTCTCTTTACCCTCCTTGAACATGCAGTGCCTCTTTATATGGCCCTCATTCAAATGGTGCTTCATACTAACTGTTCGATAGGAACAAGTGATAATTATAAACCCACTGACTGGCTGTGAAATCAATCCCTAAAGTATGCCATATATCTAACATCAGTCATATTAATTAAAATTTTCTTATTCTGAATTTTTTTTCATTTCTTAAACCTAAAGATGAGAATTTGTAGTAATGTTGGTTAAGAGTGGTGTTGCTAGCACCTGGCCTGGGTCTCTTGGCACCAGTGATAACCAGATTCAATTGTATCTGCATCCTAATTCTTCACCAGTTCCTCATGGTGCTCCAGGTATCTTCTACATGACTATTGGTCAGGTCATATATTAATAGGATATGAGCATTGGTGCATGCTTACATTGTAAAAGGATTGTTCATGTGGTAGAAATGACTGATACAGTCCTTAGAATAGGTTAAAAAAAATAAAAGTAACCATACTCACCCTCACAGATCCTCTCCCTCTCTCATTCTGATTCTTACCAGGTTCCACTGGTCTTTTCTTCCTGCTGATATCTCTACATGCAGGAAATGACCGCTCAGCTTATGACTGACTGAGGCAGGTTACCACTGAGACCAGTGATTGACTGAGAGCAGGCAGATCAAGACATTTCCTGTGTGTTGAGATGGGACCAACATGCAGAGACCAGCTAGGACATGGTAAACATCAGAACGGGAGGGGTGGGGGATCGGTATTGCCTCTTTTATTTATTTATTTTCCCACTTGGAAGCTTTTCCCAATGATATTTATTCCCTAGATAGCCTCTTTATTTTGTTAAATTTCTCAATTTTTTTGTGTTAAGTCTAAGTATGATTTTTGGCTTAAGCACACATATAAGACATAGTTAGGAGGGGTGTAAGATAGTCCCACTCACATAGTGGGGCACACCCGGGAAGGAATGACAATCCCCAGTTTAGCACCACTCACAACTGTATCAGTATCCCCAGGGCACTGATATAGCTGAATTCTGTGGTGGGAAGCCCTTAATCTGTGACTTGTTAGAACTACATATCCACAAATGCCCTTATAAATGTGCAATAAGCATATACCAAACATATATATTATTGGTTTATGTACTTAGTAATTGCCACAGAGTTTAATCCTTTTGTATAGTTTAGCCCTACAATACAGAGTTCTATCACCATCTTTCAACAGGTTAGAAAGGATCCTTGATTGACATCTACTGTGTGAGATAAATGCTTCCTATGATTCCTTTTCGATGAGTAACGGCAGACAGACCTTCAAGGGATGGAAGAAGAATCATTCCATCAGTCCAAAGTCGGATGTTCCCTATAGGTTTATGTCCAGAATGAAATTATGTTTTCACTTGCTTAAGGGCTCTTTCACATGAGCGGATGCCGTCCGGGTAATCCGCTGCATGAGAGTGCCAAGCCCCGCTCTGGGCAGTAGAGACACGGAGCATTAACATGCCTCTCTGTGACCTTTTTACTACAAAATCACGGTGACAACTTTATCTCACTGTGATTTTGTAGTAAAAAGGTCACAGAAAGGCACGGAGTATTATCAATCATATGCTGTCCGGAACGGGGCTTGGCACTCTTTCACTCAGCGGATTACCTGCACGGCAAGGCTAGAATTCTGCACCATTCTTTTTGAATCACCCTGTATTTTTATCTGTGTTATAGGGATAAAATAATAGACAATACAGCTTTAGCGTGTTATGATTCTCCATCATCAACTATGGTGCACCCTGGTTGACTGGCCTTTTGCCAAACACCATAAGAAGTGGGTTGTCTAAAAGTGAACAGCCTCTTAACGTAAGTAGGCATAGGAAAACAACAATTAGTCCTACATACCAGACCGCCATGAATACTTGAGAAAAATATGGAAATAAAGTTTGTCGAGAAGGTGATTCCTAATTTAGCCAATGCACCCATTCCAGTTAATGTCTAATGCGTGGGCTGTGGTAAAACAAATACACCTAAATAGCAGTGGTGGAATGTTAAATGCTGTGCTGAAATAAATAGAGATGTCTGAATACCGGTACACCATATAAATGCATTTCAAAAGCATTTATTTGCCCATAGGCATACCTGCCAGGGGTTTTGGGATGCACTAAATGAACATGACCTCTGCCAACATTTTCATGTTGCTGTAAGTCTGCGGCATATTTTATAATTAGGTTAGTAATTCTTTAGTGACGTTGTGGTCCTTGAGAGGGGATTTGTTCCAAGAGAAATAACCAGAGCTCCATGACACACACCAACCTTTATGGATAGCTTGGGTGGAAATCTTGAGCTCTGGGAAGTCAAGTAGCGAACTACTGTACTTGCAGGCACTCACATCTCATATGCGTTTGAAATAGGTTCCACGGGAACCAGATGAAGGGTGGTTTAATTTGTTTGCAGAGGTGGACTAGCCGGTCTGCCTGTTCCTGTGCCATACATTCAGGGTGGTTTGCTATGTTATTCCAGGTGGTGACATTTTCTCTCCTAGACGGTTGGAAGCAGTTTTTTTTTTTCGCCTCTTTTTACGAGGTCCTAGTAATTCTTAACTCATTTTGTCCTGTACAGCCATGGTGGTGTCTGCATCATGATGGTTTCTTACATTCAGCATGTTTTTATACAAATCACCAACTACTTACCGTCTATATCAGCACTCTTCATAGTGTCCTGGGACTCTCAATTGTTTTCTTGTAGTTTATTATACATTCCCTCTATGCGTGCAGACTGAATTTATGTGGGAGGTGGAAGATTATTTTTTCTGATTAGCCCATAAGGGTTGTTGACAAAACCCGCTGCTGTGTGGTCCAAACCACTACATTATTAGTGACATTCATAATGTGTCTAAGTACTTCATGGCAATTAATTGCTGCATTTATTGGTTCAACATAAAATGGATTTGTATGCTGTAAAATCAGCATCAATATCAATATAAATTTACTCATTTGCTAGTCATTGATTATGGTGGGAATATAAAAAATGAGTGGAATTCATACAGTGAAGTGACTATGAGAGATATAGCTACCGGTCAGTAGGTCTTTTCGATAATGGAGGACACAATAAATTGCAACTTTTCAGATAGTTTATTGTATGTGCTATTTACACGTCTTTGAAAGCTTATTTTATACGGTTCTATACAAGACTCTAGACTTATTGCTTTATATTGTGCACCTGGACCCGCGGTACAAAGCTTTTGACCTGGGGACCACATGCATTCTGTGATGGAGCTTTGTTTGGCCTGCAACCATCTGGTTACAGACATGCTTGCCCGTGTCTGATGGCTGGTCACATGTAGTTTCCATGACAGAGAGGAGATAACAACTAATGGTGCACCGTTTGACCATCTCTGTGACCCCCATATGTTGGTGGAATTGTAGCCTCCTGACTCCTGTGTGACGCTCCAGAATGGAGAAGATATGGTGGCCATGGGTGCTGCTAATTTCATGGTAATTTATGAGAGGAGGGAAACACTCATCTGTTCTACCAACTACAATGAAAAGAGCCCTACGTATGCATGGTCTCTTACATTCTGGTGTGTGAATGGAGGGAGAAGGGGACTCCCTTTCTCCCAATAGGTGGGAGTTCTGAAAGTGAAATCAGCACTTATCAGACATTACTGAAATTTTGCAGGAGGAACCATCAATCATCAGACATTACACACACTTTTATATGTCATAGATGTCTCAGATGGTAACATCCCTTTAAAGGGAATGTGTCACTTTTATGTTTTTCTGACAATTAAGACCAGATAGTGACAAATACATTTTTGCTAATCTGTTTTTATTTTCTGATTGTAGACTTTTTAAATTCTATTTCCTGAACATGATTATGGGGGCGGCCATCTTGCTGGAGCTGTTGTTTACAGCATTTAGAGATATGCTTTATAGCAACCACCATGGGCCATACACACAATGGTCAAGAGCAGACCCTTTGACTTCTATGGGAGAGTATTCTAGGCTTGTTTTGTGGCCTGTGTCATACTCATTGATAAGCACCTATTGTGAATGGTGGATCCTGTGTGGCCTACCTATCTGTCTGTCTATCTATCTATGGATGTAATCCTGCCCGTGATGATAATGAGATGACTACTTAAAGTGATCTATACAAAACAGGAACATATTGTTAGGCTTAAGTTTCAGTGTGAAAACTGCGGAATTTGGGTATTTTTTTAAGCATAGAAAATGGCATAGAAAATTAAAAAGAAATAAAAAATTCCCCCAAAAAAATGCTTAACACAGGTCATTATTTAATGACACATTTTCTTTAGGCTTTATTGTAGCTCTTGGTATTGGTTAGATCTAAAAATGTGCCCATTGGACCAGAAAAGGTTGTGCTTCCTTGATCTAGATGATACATAAAGATATCTGCATCAACATATAGAATGTCATCCTTAAAGGGGTTGTCCAATGTATACATTTTTTTCTCAAAGGCTGGGAACGCTATTCAGCCTGAGTGATCAATCCTTCAGAGATGTCTCTTTAAATTAACATAAAGCTAATGTACCTATTTAATTTCTCCCGGAAATCCCAACTGGGGGGGGTCATAAGAGGGAAGGTACTGTATGGTCAGTTATATGCTATGAATATTTTCCAGACTGGTCTCATTCTTGCCATTCATGAATATAGGTGACGGCTAGACTGTTGAAAAGAGCCAAGAACATGGCTCATCATTAGAAACTTATGTTTACTGCCCAGATCTTTATGGAAACCAGCAGTAAACTTTTAGGAGCCATTGTAATGTGTCCTGTCATACTATTACCATATTCATTACTAAAACAGATGTTGGTGTGGTAGGTAGATATGTGACAGAGGAATAGTAATTTGCTGATGTCTGTTTCAACCATGTCTGCTTGCTATGGTTGTAAAGTTTTACTGTCAATGAATACACATACCTGTATAGTCATAGAAGGAGATTGCAAGTTCAACACTATAGACATACAATTATTCAAATCAACATGGTAAAATAATATTAGAAAAAATTGACTTATTGGAAAAATTCCATGTAATTCAATCTTATTTGCAAAGTTGTGCATCATTGTGTAAATGGCTGTGACATTATCCAACATGGCTGCATGTTATTTCTCATGCATTATTTCTATGTATAGTCATAGAAGGAGATTGCAAGTTCAACACTATAGACATACAGTTATTCAAATCAACATGGTAAAATGTCCTGTCAGGCTGCTCAGCCATCATGGCGGGATCGCATCATTACCATCTAATGTAGAGCAGTGTTGTGTGTAGTGAGGCTCTGCCCCCGCACCCCTCCTAGACAGCTCTGCAAGGGGTGGCAACCAGTCCTACTCACATTCTAGGACAGGGTTCTTCTTCTTGACCATGTTAATAGAAATACATTCACTTGCTAATATAATTTTTATAAATAATTGTACAGTTTTTTTTATGACAAATCGAGTCTCCCTAAACTGGCTGCAACCTCATAACAACAATGCTACTATGGCCTAACCCATACATTGTCTAGACCCCAGAACCACTCTAGAACTAGTAATAGATATATTGGTAACAGATGTACTGGATACCTTCATCCAATAGATCTGCTACTAAGATATGCTCCATACAATGTAGGGGGCAGTGTGAGGACCGAGTGATGGCTGCATTGTTGCAACGTGGCCATGGTCTTAATTTATTATACACTAAGTAGAATTTTTAATATAAGCCAAGTCTAACTTTGCTAGCCATGACTCAGTATGAAGCATGACATCATCCAATACGTCATTTACTACTAAATAATGTAGTCGTTTCATGTATGCCTCGTTTATCTGATAAATTTGACATCAAAATAATATTCTGTACCTACAGGACGATCCAAGGAAGTACATCAGTAAAGTTATGGAGTTGTAATAGGTGATCCAGGCAGATTTTGCTATTTTTCCACTACAGTGAGAAATGCAACATATTAAAACGGAAGATAAAAAGCAATTAAAAAATAAAATAAAAAAACGTTTTATGTTCAATTGGGTTTTTCATTAACGCCCCGGAATTATAATCCTCCCTTTTTGATTAAATCCCTAAGAAAAGATTTAGCATGTGGAAGAATAGGCTAACCATGGTGAGAAGCAGGTTGCTGTAATGTATGATGGAGGAGAATATAATACAGCTAAGCCTGGACTGGTTACTGAATGGAAGGGGCCACTAAGGAATTGTTAGCTACAAGGAAGGGTCTCAGTATTATCGGCTTTGATCTCCGACTTAGAGGGTTTTGAATGGCTGGGAGAAATGTTAATCTTCCAGACCACACCTTCTATCCATTTTTTCCTCACTATGACATAAGAAGAGGACAGAAGGTAGTCTTTTAGCAATGAAGAAAATCAATGATAAAGTGTGGTGCTTTATGGCTATTACAATACAGTAATCAGGGATTAAATTACTTGAAAGTCTTTATTGCTACACATGTAGCCTGCCTTATACTTAGCATATGAAAGTGCGATTTTATTTACTTATTTCCATACAGAACCATGAATAGGCATCTAGAACATAAATATACCTGGAATATCGAAGTGACTTCAACCAGGGTGGCATTTATCATTAGACACAGTAGGCTTCTGCTGGCAAACAGAGGAGTTTAAGTGATGAGCTGTTTCCCCGCACCACATGCATGCCAAAGTTTTATGACTTCATTTACAAGTAAACTATTTAACTTTCTAAAACCAACAGATAGAAAATATCAAAAAAATATCATAAGCAAAAAGAGATGGCTATTGCAGCCTGTGTTCCTATATACTGGGTTGTATCTGAATGGGTGATAGTCAAGGGCGTAGCTATAGGGGGTGCAGAGGTAGCAGCCGCTACTGGGCCCAGGAGCCTGAGGGGGCCCAAAGACCCCTGTGCCACATAAGAAGATACTGGTGTTATAGAAAGTGCATGCTGGTCAAGTTATGCCTCTGGCTGGAGGGAAGGGGCTAGGCCAAGAATTTTTGCCGTTTCAGTTTTTTGCCACAAAGCACTGAGGGAAGGGGGGCCAAAGCTGAACTCTTACACCAGGGCCCATGAGCCTTTAGCAACACCCCTGGTGATAGTTGCATTATATTGGCATACAGGTGAAACTCAAAAAATTTGAATATCGTTCAAAAGTCCATTTATTTCAGTAATGCAAATGAAAAGGAATTGCATTAATGCAGCTTAAAATTTGAATTTTGTGAAAAGGTTCAATATTCTAGGCTCAAAGTGTCACACTCTAGTCAGCTAATTAATCCATACCCCCTGAGCAAAGGGTACCTGAGATTGTGACTTTGGGGTTTCATAAGCTATAAACCATAATCATCCAAATTATAACAAATAACGGCTTGAAATATCTCGCTTTTCCTGTAATGAGTCTATCTCATATGTTAGTTTCACCTTTTAAGTTGCATTACTGAAATAAATGAACTTTCCACGATATTCGAATTTTTCGAGTTTCACCTGTATATCGCAAACTGACAACTCTGCCAAAGACATGGTTATGCCTCGCTCCTCAATAAAACTCAGCTGGTGCTAAACGGTGATGTTAACTCAGCCTTAGGGCTCATTCACACGACCGTGGTTTGGTTCCGCATCCGAGACGCATTTTTTGCGGACCAGTTCACTTCAATGGGGCTGCAAAAGATGCGGACAGCAGTGCACTCCGTGTGCTGTCCGCATCTGTTGCTTCGTTCCGTGTCCCTGCAAAAATTCGTTGTCCGTTTGGCGGACAAAAATAGGTATTTCTATAAAGGGTCGTCCGTTCCGTTCCGCAAATTGCGGAAGGCACACGGACGGCATCCGTGTTTTGCGGATCCGCAATTTGTGGACCGTAAAATACGGCACGTTCGTGTGAACAAGCCCTCAGTCATACATTTCTAGCACAATGCAGCATTCTAAGAAAAGATGCTCCGGAATTATTATTGCGTGTTGAATGCAAGAATTAATAAAATAGACTTGTCCGAGGACCACAGTGCTGAAGTGAACTTCTACATAATATAATCTAGCATTCTGCATGAAACCAATATTACAGTTATTGTCCAATATTACGGTTGATGTAGCTAACCTATTACCTCAAATATTTGCAGGAGTTCTAGTTGTTGCACAGTATTATAAAAGATGCACTAACATAAAAAAAAATTCAAAGGGCCGAAAAGAGTAAGACATTTTCAAATGTACACAGCCCGTGTCCCTTGCTATAATGTAAGGACAAAAGGCGACCCCACCTGTTCACGCATGTGTAGATCACTTCAGTGACAGCTATCAGGACAGGTGGTGGCTGAGTTTCTGTGTGTTTTCTCGCCACAGTAAACATCTCCCAGGTGGGAAGTGTAGTTCTTAACAGCCTCTCCAAGACAATATGAAGGGAGGGGTCAAGACTAAGCTTCCTCTGAAAGACAACATATGTTACCTTTCTGCAAGTAACACTGCTTTATATTACACTAGCCCCCAAAATATGGCTAAATGGACCTAAGAGTTTATCTCATGGTGTAACTTAAGCTTTAGGCCTCATGCACACGACAGTGGTTTTTTGCGTCTGCAAATTGTGCGTCTGCAAAAAAAAAACGGATGCGGCATCCATTTTTTTTGTAATAAATGCCTATCCTTGTCCGCAAATGTGAAAAATGTAGGACATGCACTATTTTTTTTGCTGAAGGGAAACACGGACAACGGACGCGGAACACAAACGGATGAACTATCAGCATTTTTTTGCTGACCCATTGAAATGAATGGGTCCCCATCCTATCCGCCGTGTGCATGAGGCCTTAGTTACATCCAATCTTCAAAATACAATGCACTTAAGCCCAACTCAATTGAAATCCCTTTTATAGTAACTACCAAGGCGGCGTTAAATATCCCTGACTCAACACTTTACATTTAAAGTTACATCACTCGCTGCAGATCGTCAATGTATACTAGCATGCAAAAGTTAGGAATCACTCCGAAATGTTTGTTTTTCAAAGAATTCAATGATGTTAACACAGCTTTATCCCATTTTGTTCAGTAATGCAAGCTGCCTTTCCTAGGTTTACATGGTAGATAGTGCACATACAGTCTTACAGTTCAATTATGGGCTCAAAGTAGATAAAAGAAGGTAGATTTATCTATCCTCATGCACACGACCATAAGTATTTTGCAGTCCGCAAAAAACTGATCCGCAAAAAATACGGATGACATCCGTGTGCATTCCGTATTTTGCGTAACCGAACAGCTGGCCCCTAATAGAACAGTCCTATCCTTGTCCGTAATGCGGACAATAATAGGACATGTTCTGTTTTTTTGTGGAATGGAAATACGGACATATGGAAATGGAATGCACACGGAGTACCTTCTGTTTTTTTTGCGGACCCATTAAAATGAATGGTTCCGTATACAGTCCACACAAAAAAGGAACGGACACGGAATGAAAATACGTTTGTGTGCATGAGGCCTAAATCAAAGATTTACTCCACTATTGTCTTTAACTCCTCAATGACAAAGCTTGTGTGGGTCTTAAATAATATGGGCACCTTTGCATCATTTGCAGGTGGTACAGTGCCTTCTAATATGGCGGAAAAATCAGCCAGAAAATATACTGCACAAAAACTTCCCCCATTGGGTTGAAATGTGTCAATCCCTGCCCTGCGTTCTGCTACGGAATAACATTCTTCAAAATTTCTGAAGCAGAATGTCTCCATTAATTTCAACAGGGTAATCTGCACAGAAATCCACATAAAAAATCCACAATGTAATCTTCAAGTAACATGTGCACCAAAATTCCACCAAAGTCCACACCATTGTAAAAATCTGCACCTGTTCATTTTCTGGTGGATTTTTCCACTGTGTGTGAAGGCACACTTATGAGCTACGAATCAGTTTTAAAGTAGCAAAATGTCATTCTGTGCTAAATCTGTCAGACGAGTTCCCTGAGTAAGCCCCTCCTTTCCAATCATTCTGGAAAGATTAACTTTAGTCTGCAAAGTACAGTTTTTATATGGGTTCTCTATTTTGTTTTAGATTGGGGTGGCTATGACTATGGTTTGGGTTGACATGGGAGTTTTTCCTCCATTTATATATATTTTATTTTTACTTGTGTCTGTATATATTTTTGGCACATAATATAGATGAGGCGACAAATCCTAATGAGGTAGTTTTTATGGGGGACTTCAACTACCCAGATATAAACTGGGAAACTGAAAGCTGTAGATCTTATAAAGGAAACAGGTTCTTGGCAATAACCAAAGACCTTTCCCAACTGGTTCAGGACCCGACTAGAAGGACACCCATACTGGATTTAGTACTAACCAATAGACCTGACTGAACAATAGATGTGCAGGTTGGGGGAAATTGTGACCATAAAATAACAACTTTCCAATTGTCATTCAAAAGAGTGTTTCTTCAGGAAGGCACAAAAATACCAAACTTCAAAAAAGCTAAATTTGACCGGCTAAGAGAGGACATTGGCCTCTCTAACTGGAACAATGTCCTCAAAAATGAAAATGCAGCCACAAAATGGAATATTTTTAAAATCATTCTAAACTCTATGAGAGGTACATAGCTTATGGGAACAAAAGAGTAAGGAACATGAAAAAACAATGCAGATAAATAGAAATGTAAAGGAAAGCAATATATGACAAAAAGAAAGCATTTAAGTCACTAAAACAGGAGGGTAGCGAGGAAGCACTGAAAAACTATAAGAACAACTACAGAGTAATGAGGGGGGAGTTGTACAAAGCAATGAAGAGAAAGCAAAGCTATTAAATATTTTTTCTCCAATGTATTCACTGAAGAAAAAAATATGTCAGATGAAATGTAGAATGTAAAAGTAAATTCCCCATTAAAAGTGCCCTGTATGACCCAGGAAGAAGTACAGCGGCATCTTAAAAAGATTAAAATAGACAAATCGCAGGAACCAGATGGCATACACCAGCCAGACCTTTATTTCTGATATTTAAGGACTCTATACTGATAGGGAATGTTCCACAGGATTGGCGCATAGCAAATGTGGTGCCAATATTCAAATAGGAGTAAAAAAAAAAAAGAGCCTGGAAACTATAGGCCGGTAAGTTTAACATCTGTCGTGGTTTTTGTAAGAGATGCTATCTTGGGGTACCTCAATGAAAATAAGCATATAACGCCATATCAGCATGGCTTCATGAGGGATCGATCAAACTAATTTAATCAGTTTCTATGAGGCAGTAAGTCCTAGACTTCACTGGGGTGAGTAAATGGATGTCATATATCTTGAATTTTCCAAAGCATTTTATACTGTACCACATAAAAGGTTAGTATATAAAATGAGAATGCTCGGACTGGGAGAAAACGTCTGTATGTGGGTAAGTAACTGGCTCAATGATAGAAAACAGAGGGTGGTTATTAACGGTACACACTCAGATTGGGTCACTGTCACTAGTGGAGTACCTCAGGGGTCAGTATTGGGCCCTATTCTCTTCAATATTTTATTAATGATCTTGTAGAAGGTTTGAGAAGCCTTAAAAGGAATGTGTCATCAGAAAATGACCTATTTTTTAAATCACATTTTCATACTAACCATTTTTTTCTAGAACTTTAGGTGATTTTTTTTTTCATTTTTCCATGCCACTATTTATATTTTTTTTTAAAAGTGTATATCCCTGCAATTTTCACACTGGCCACTAGACCTAAAATATGTTAATACTTCCTGTCTTTTGAGAGCAGTTACACAAGCCACAAACACAATGGACAGTAGCTGACTCCATTGACTTCTATTGGAGAGTTTTGTGTAAATGACTAATGTCAAGCAAAAAAGAGGAACTGTAATGGTAGGAGGATAACTTGGTTCTTTGGTGCTAATTTGGTACTTTAAAAGGAGGTTTACACATAATTTTAGGATTTTCGCCTAGAATGATTGTGCTATTCCAACTTGCAGCAGGTCAACAATCTGAAGCATGTGCCTAAGATAATGTAAAGACTATATGGTGATAAAACTGTTGGATTACTGATGACCTAGCAGGTAAAATCACCATATCTCAACCTAATTGAATACTAAGATGATCGTTATGTCAGGAAGATTGTCCTACTGTAGATGTAGTTACACCCTTGGAAAGATACAGAAGACATTGGTTGAAATTGGTCTTGAATATCTTCAAAGAATAATGGCCAAGTACCACAATTCTGCAAAATTTTAACTTGCTGTAGGCAGTGTAATATCTTTGGTCAACCGGTTCTAAACTTTTGTAGGCAAGTGTATGTTTGAGTCTCGTTTCTACCTGGGTGTAGTTGTTCTAGGTCAATATGTGCTCTTCACTATTGGCTTGTCTGCAAATAGTTATTCAAATGAACACCAAAAATATGAATGAAGAAAAGTAAAATACAAAGCCTAGTTCATACTGGATATTTTTATGCAGGGGAAAACAGTCAAACAGTCCACAGATCGTGTTTTATTCCTTGAGCTTCATTTATTAGCATTTACTGGCTGCAAACCAGGGCAAACAGTAGTGCAAATAAAAAGCCTTGAATATATTAGTTTCAAACAATCATCCAGTGTCTTCTTCCTAGGTAAATCATGTATTACATTCCTCTGCTCTGTAGCCAAGTGACTTTGACGACTCTATCCTGGTAAATAATATTATTTGACTATATATATATATATCGATATGTAATAAATTAGTGTTTTTTTAACCATAGAAATATTTCAAATTCCATTTGCTACCCTGTTGGTGTATAAAATGCTCATAGTGCTAAAGAGAATTATATAACAGGGAATTGCTATGGAGTTGAAGTGCATGGATCAATTAGGCCGTGCTCGCATCTGTATCAGAGAGTCTGTTCTGTTCTTCAAATTTAACAGGAAAAATATTGTTGCATGCAGTGCTGTTTTTCATATAAAAAAAAGGGAGGAAACTTAAATAGAGCCTAATGAACGCCAATGTAAGTCAATGGGGTCCTTTGGGGGTGGCATATGTCATTGCGATCGATCCGCCTACGCAATGTAGTTATAAATGAACTATAATAAAAAAAAAGCTATACCAGTACATTCTAACCAACAAAGACGTAACTTGAGGCTCCGGTGCCCCAATGCAAGATGGATCCCATCTACAATGTAACACTTAAAGAGGACCTTTCATCAGAATCAAGTATGTAAACTGAATATACATACATGGAGAGCGGCGCCCAGGGATCCCCCTGCACTTACTATTATCCCCGGGCGCCACTCCATTCTCCGGTTATAGGCTCCGGTAAAGTCATAGTTAGGCTCCACCCATTTGAGCCTGTCGGCGTCTTTCTCCTATGTTGTAGCGCTGGCCAATCGCAGCGCTCAGCTCATAGCATGGCTAAGTGCTGAGCGCTGCGATATGCCAGCGCTACAGCATAGGAGAAGGAGACCGCGGCAGGCTCAAATGGGTGGAGCCTAACTATGACTTTACCGGAGCCTATAACCGGAGAACGGAGCGGCGCCCGGGGATAATAAGTGCAGGGGGATCCCTGGGCGCCGCTCTCCATGTATGTATATTCAGTTTACATACTTGATTCTGATGAAAGGTCCTCTTTAAATATTATTGTTAGAAATGTATTTTCCATTTTGAAAAATATTTTCTGCAGAGGATTGATATCATGAACATGTTAACAGGAATGGCAAAATAATTTCTAATAATCTTTGCACACAAATGATCTAGAGTAATCAAACATCTCAGTGACTAGAGCCAGCTCAAGACTTCATATAAACTGAATCTATGAAAAAGAGCAACTACTTTAAAAGTCTAGGAAAAAGCAGTGGGATGGTTAAAACATGCTCTAAGCCTAAAGGCCCCAGAGGAAATCTGTGGACAGTAATGTTTAGACTGCAAGAAGACTATAGAAAATATGAAATGTTCAAGTCGTTTAAGGGTCTGAGATGCAAAGCTCAACCCATAACCAGTGCTCTCTATCCCTCTCTTCTAACCGCTGCTCCTCCTGTTAGAAAATAAAATAAACTTGTTTTGTTGCTATAAACTTTTAACAATGGTGATTATGTTTTTACAGTCATTCAACTTTTTTATGGGTTTGCAATGGAACATCCATTTCTTCCATATATCTCAGCTATTTTCTGTAGAGAAGGAAGCTTCAGAAAACTGTCCTGCCAGAGAAGACTAATACATCCTTCCAAAATTACACATTATGAGCTGTCCTAAAGAATAGGCTAAGCAATTTGAAGAACCAGGGCTGTTTAGTGTAGAAAAAGGTATAATGAAGAACATGGATTGTTTTTTTAAGCAGCTATACCTATTGTCTAGTGTTAATTCCAATGAGACTGCATAGTGAACCTATCACGGGATAGAACCCAATGTTGTGATCTAGAAACAACTACAAACTAGTTTAATGCGGTCAATGTGGAAGGGACCCAATAAAGGGATATTTATTGGGTCCCTTCCTCATTCGTGATCATACTGCAGTTCAACATACTCATGCAGTTCTATAGTTGTAACCTTAGGAACCTACGCTGGCCTATGTGACCGGATGACGGGGACCCGCCACCAGTCACCAACAGGAACCTTACCCTGGAATTGTGCGCCCTAGAAAGCCCTAGCTTACCTGGTCCCTACATGCACGTTTCGCTAGGAGAGATGAGTAACAAGCTCATCAGGGGTAACATGGGAGCTTGGGCTGGACCTGTGCAGGGTGCACTGACAATAATGTCAATAGTGCACTCTACACAGACACAAAAAATACCCCACGATCCAGATATGGATCCAAGTGGGCGAATTAGCTATAGGAGGAAAGGGGGGGGTCAAGATATAGAACCCTCTCCTAACAGCTCACTGAGACGCATGGACTGATGTAGCCTAGGTAGCGCTTGAGAGACGCTACCTTTTAAAGTGAAAGCCAGCTTCAAAATGAGGCTTGGCTAAAGACACACCCACCTCAGTCGGAGCGAGCGGTGGACGTCCGCGCATGCGCGGAACGAAGCTATGCACAGAGAGAGGAGGGCAGGGTAGCGGACGTAAGTGACTGGAGTGACGTCACCACGCCACATCTCGCAGATGCACGCGAGATGACGCGACGGTTGCCTAGCAAACAGGACGCTATTCCCAGGCACCGTCGGACCGCACAGCTCCAGATATGTTGCTGCGCTTTTAATATAGATAAGGTATTAATGGCATATAGATAAAACAAATATAAGAATCAAGGCTATGTTGGCAGTATAAGAACACAAGTAAAAGAGGCAAAAGGGAAATGACATCAGGAAAAGGGACAGGTAAACGAGGACGGAGGGGGATGGGGAAGGTGATGGTATATACCCAGATAAGGGGTATAGCAGTGAATATGCATACACCACTATGTATATGTATAAAGACATATAGAGGCACCATCAAGATACATTATAGGTGACCCATCATTGAGCTATATGAAACAGCTGAAGTTAAGCTGTTCATTAAGCCCCGTGGGTGAGACTGTGCCCAGCGTGAAAATCCAGCGAGATTCTCTCTGGAGTAGCATGCGGTCCCAGTCTCCACCACGGGCCGGACGGACAACTTGCTCAATTCCTATTGCCTTGAGGCAATTTGAATTCCCCTGATGGTGATCGTGGACATGCCTTGACACTGCCGTGTCCCTATTATTGGCAATGTCGCCAAGATGCTCCCCCAGGCGTCTACGCAGCTCACGTTTAGTTTTTCCCACGTATTCCAAACCGCAGGCGCAAGTGATCTTATAAATGACGCCCTGCGTCTTGCAGTTGATGAAATCCCTGATGGGGAACGTTTTTGACAAATTGGAGCTGTAAAAGGTTTTACCTGGTTGAATAAACCCACAGGCTACACATCCACTACATCTAAAGCAGCCGATTGGCCTACGGTCGAGCCAGGTGCCTTGCCTAGGGACAGGTGTAAAGTGGCTGTGAACAAGAAGATCCTTCAAATTACTACCCCTTCTAAATGTTATCTGGGGGTAATCATGCACGGCTTCTTTAATATCGGGGTCCATCAGCAAGATGGGCCAGTGCTTCTTGAGGATCCCTCTAATCTTGTCAGCACAGCCATCAAAAGTACCTAGTAATCGGATCTTCTGATCCTGGGGCGGTCTTACCCTAGGCACCAGGAGATCAGGGCGGGCCGTGTTGGTCGCCCTATGGTAGGCCTGTCTGAGTACATCATCGGGGTACCCCCTATTAAGGAATCTGGTCCTCAGGTCATTAGCCCTCTTTTTAAAATCAGATCCCTCGGAGCAGTTACGCCTGAGGCGCAGGTATTGGCCACATGGAATGCCCCTTTTCAGGGGGGTAGGGTGGCTACTACTCCAGTGGAGGACCGAATTTGTAGAGGTCGGCTTTCTAAAAATGGTAGTAGAAAGCTCATCATCACCTTTCCTCGATATAGAGACATCGAGGAAAGGGAGGCTCACTGGATGGGAGTCGTGCGTGAACCTCAAACCTATGTCGTTGCAGTTTAATTTAGCGTCAAAGTCAGAGAAGGACGACTTTGAGTCGTTCCAGATGAGGAAGACGTCGTCGATGTAACGGGCCCACAGGACTATGGGCCCGGTACTCGACGCCACCTCCTCAGAGAACACATAGGTAGACTCCCACCAGCCCAGGAGCAAGTTAGCGTACGCCGGCGCACAGGAGCAACCCATCGCCGTGCCCCTGAGCTGGTGGTAGAGTCTTGTGCCAAAAAGGAAAAAATTGTGCGTCAACAGATATTCAAGCAGTCTCAGGACAAAGATGTTATGCTCGGAGTACTGACAGCCCCTCATGCTAAGATAGTATCCAACTGCCTTAAGACCAACTGTGTGAGGGATGGATGAGTACAAAGCCTCCACATCGATGCTGCCCAGTATGGCCTGTGGATCAATGCTCACCCCATCCAGTCTTTTAAGCAGGTCCATGGTGTCCCTGACATAAGATGGCAGGGACACCACGAAGGGCATAAGGACTTTGTCGATATAGACACCCAAGTTTTGACTGAGACAGCCAACACCCGAGACAATTGGCCTACCTTTAAGGGGGGTTGTCCCCTTATGCACCTTCGGTAGGCTATAAAAGGTGGCGATCACCGGGTGCTTGGGATAAAGAAAGTCCAGTTCCTCAGCAGAGATTAAATTCTTGGTTTTGGCGTCCTGTAAAATATCCAAGAGTTCAACTAAATACACGTCAGTTGGATTATATGACAGAACCTCATAGCTTTTTTTGTCCCGGAGGATCTGTTCGCACATGCCCTTATAATCCGCTGTGTTCAGGATCACCGTGTTGCCCCCTTTATCTGAGGGCTTGACGGTGATCGTGGAGTCATTTTTAAGTGAAGTGATGGCTTCCCATTCTTCCCTAGTGCAATTGTTGCAGGAGGGAAGAGAGGTGATTTGTTTCAGATCTGCGGATACCAGTTTGAGAAAAATATCCAAACACGATATATCGCTAGAAGGAGGCATTCTGGTACTTTTATTTTTAAGGGTCGTGAAGGGGCCCAGACCAGATGAACCTCCAGCCAGTTTTGCCAACCACCCTGTTTCATGCTAATTGCCGCCAGCAACGGTGTGCACATCAATCAACACCGGCCGGACAATTGCTGACTTTGGAGCGTTTCATCTATGTGGTAGGACCAACCGGTTGCTTATTGGTGCCGCCGAGCATCATTTATCTGATATTGGCACTTCTTGCATCCGTTTGGTATACCGCCGTGTTGCTCCGAATGTATATATATGTATACATATAATTTGTTGTTATCTGTTATCTCGGGACCCATTTTTCTAATTGCTCTAATTAAACGTTAAGTTTTACTCTGACCACATATTACTTCTTCTGTTTGTTCCAGGTGGTCACCCACAATATTTAAATTGCTATTTAGTTCTATAGTTGTATTCAATGCAACATTTTTTAACTTTATGGCCTATTATTTATTTGAAATTATTAATGTTAAGTTTTATTAAGCTATCCACTATGTGTGAAATATTATTGGATTAAAGGGTCTAGCTCACAATTGATAACAATAGTTTGACCATCTTGATTTGGTTGTGTATAATTATAATGCGGTCAATGTCCAGAATCTTTGTCAATCCAGAATCTTTGATTCTACCACTGACATTGAACACCAAATACCATCGATATTCTAGGACCTTTTTGCATAAATGACAAAGCCAAAACTTAACCTATCCATACAGATGAATCTTGAACCAAAGGGACAGGAAAAGAAGGAAACATTTATGTGCTTATTGAAGTTCTCATTCAAAAACTAGTATGGAGTTGAACCCCGGTTTTCTCCGATGAAAAACTTTTCTTTTTCTAGGAAGACATTCCACTAGATTTGGAACCATGATTGCAAGGATTTGTGACCATCCAGCCATTAGTGAGGTTGGGCTCAAACTTTGGAATATGAAAGCTTGTATCTCAATCTCCATTCTAGTCCAAAGGTGTTCTATGGGGCTAAGATCATGGATGGTCAAATTAGACAAACTATTCTATGGAAATGTACAAAACTTTAACGTTATAACTAGAGGTTTGAGGTCAATTAGCATAATTTTGCTATGCACTTCAATCTCATTCTATAAGCCTTTGTAGCCAACCACTTTCTAGATGATCTGCTATTGTAAGCTCCACTTACACTTTAAATTAACATTGACTGAACAGGCCAATGTGAGGGGGGATGCCAAACTGTGTCATCTGCATGGGGGTGCCCCAACTCATCAGTGTTGAATTATTCACACCAGTTCCTTTTGTCCTGAGGGATTAATTGCCACCATCAGAGTTGGCACTGACATACTTGTTCTAGTCGAGTGTGCATGTGTAAGGGGGCAGGGGGTGGGAGAAATAGCTGTTGGACAGATGAGCAATCGGTGACAGCTATTAAACGAGTATGGCAACCTTCAGAACATACTTTATAATAACAACACTTGCACTATATATTTGCAATTCTAGTAGAGTAGAAAGGGACTTTTTGGAAATTTTGCATTTTATAACAGTGCCACATTAGAAGTCATTTAGCTTTTCAGTCTGACACATTCTTCTATTGATGCCTGTGGAACATGCATGCTTGACTTCATACACCCCACAGAAAAGGTTTTTAATGTTATGGTTACTAATTAGAAGTGATAGTCATATACAATTAACCATGCATTGAACTGTAAACTTGACAGTCCCACACAGTACTAGTAGGCAGCCTATTAGTACTGTTAAAGGAGGCAGTGTCTGAGATGTAAGTGAGCCCAGCTCTAGATGTCCTGAGCCATGACTGAAAAATACTATAAGAAAACCTGAAGTATAAATTAAGTAACTCAGACTCACCAGTTAAAAGTCTCTCGAAATGATTAAATGTAACATCACTCTTATTTCAAATATGTACTACAAACCACATACAACAAACCTCAAGCAACCAAAAGCTGAACTCTCGGCTGGTATAAACTACATGAGGGGATTTGTTTTTATCCCTGAGTGTGCTCTACCCTCCTATCCTCCTTAGCTGCTCCTTGCCTGGTATTCCTGGAGGTGGAGGTGCATCCTATTTCTTGGCAAGCAAGCTAAGGAGAGAGTGTGTGTCTCATTTTGGATTCTTGGCTGGGGAACAGGCAGGGGAAGAGCTTGCTTGCGTCTAAAGACTTCAGCACTGCTCTTAGATTTATGCCCATAGGCTTTCAACTTGTGTGGGCTATTCCGAAGTCTGAAGTATGAAGGAGAAACTTGGGAATGTGCAAGTTTTAGTTAGCTCTGTTCTGTGCTCAAATGCTCAGAAGAGGAAAGGGTGTGTGTGCGTGTGTGTGGTATATATATATATATATATATATATATATATATACATATACACCGACTATGTTTTTATCTACTGTATACTTGTATCATCTTTCTATATGCTTACGTTTCTATATAATAATCATCTTGTGAGTGTATGAATGACCATACAGGCGTCTATCTTTGTAACAGTACCCACTTTTTTCAACTTTAAAGTGGTTGTCCAGGTTCAAAGCTGAACCCGAACATATCCCCTTCTTCACCCAGGCAGCCCCTCAGAGATTAGCATTGCAGCATTTCATGCTGCGATGCTCTCCTTTGCCCTGCACTGAATCACACAAGGCAAGGACTTTTTCATTAGATCTGGTGACGTAGCAGTGTTCCCGGTGACGTCACTGTGACTAATGGGCTAGGGCAGAGCTAAAGCCCACCCATTAGTGCCGGTGACGTCACTGGTAACACTTCTAGGTTGAAGCCTCCGCCTAGCAGTGTGAAAATATAATCAAAACGGCCCTTGCCCTTCAAGATGCAATGCAGGGCAAGGCAGAGCTTTGAAGCATAAAATACTCTGATGCTTATCTCAGAGGGGCTGCCTGGATGAAGAAGGGGATATGTCCGGGTTCTGCTCTGAACCCGGAGGACCCCTTTAAACACAATTTTATATTTCATATAGCTATATTGTCACTGATGAATAATAATGAGTAAAGCCTAACTTTTATTTTATTACCTATTGACTCTGTCAATCAAAGCAGCCAGAGAGGGGCTGGTCACAGAAATGAGTGGAGTTTGGGTGCAACAAGAGCAATTGTGATGCCCTCATTGGAACAAAGACCTAATTTGCATATTGCAAAAAGTTATAACTCGGGAACGGAGCCTCAGATCAACAAAAGAAAAATTGTGCATGAATCAGGTGAATCACAGCTACGTGTCTATGCAAATAGTTTGATAGGAAGGGATACCTAGTGACAGATTCCCTTTAATATACAATTTGCACTTTACAAATGCAATTCATTTGATCAACCTCTAAGCAGAATTTGAGCCAGCTGGAAGATTTCAGCTGTGAAGTCCGGAACACTGCACCCCCGCTGATCAGCTGTTCTGCAGTAGCTCCAGTGCTGGAACTCGGCTGAAACTCTTTAACCACCTCCTTACACCACAATAGACAGGACTGTGTATTTCCAGCATCAAGTTACAGTGCCAGAGCTATTGCAGAACAGCTGGAGTGTGGGGTGCCAGACCGCCACTAATTAGAGAGTGATAGGCTATCACTTGTAAATGGTTGAAGAACCCCTTTAAAAGGGTATTTCAGCTTTAGGCAACTTTTTACATTTCACCAGTACTGCACTGGACCTAAGCAAAGAAATTCAGTCACCTGTTTTCCAACGTTCAGTTCTAGTGCAGAAGCTCCTCTCAGCGATGCTTCTGTAGTGCCCTTTAGCAGGGATACTTTGAAGTCTGGGCATTTGTGGACATTTCCCCTGTTTCCCTTATGAAAAGTCATCAAATTCCTACTTTATTTCACTTTAAAGGGTTAACTCATACTGTTTAATACTGTGTAACTGCATTTTATATATATGTTGTCATATATATCCTGCTCATTTGCACTGTATTTGCACAGAACTGTGGAAAGGGTTAATGAACACTGAGAGACTTTTGGGTCTTTCTAGCTAACAATGAGAAGCTGGTAATTTTCCACAGCTACCATAGTGTTTAAAGAAGAACATGTTTTAGACGGGAAAAGCCAGACTTGTTTACCACCAAAACCAGACAGACTGACCTTTTGAATGCCGGGTGCTTCTAGGTTATTATGTCTGAAAACGCGTTTTTATCTGGAAAAACTGCTGTGTCATTGCCATTGAGTATCATTGAAGCTCTAATGCAATGAGAGATGGAAAGTGTAACATTGTATTTGTTTGTGCTGAGTTTCTCCACTCCACCTCTCCCACTAATAGGTTCTAGTTTAGTTAGAAACTATATATAAGGAGAGCAGTCAGAGCCCCTAGTATTCTGCAGTTATGGAACAGTGCTAAGAAAAGGGGACTCTGCCAGACTACTTGAGTGACCAGAAGAAGATGCTGAGATGGAGAAACTCTGCCACAGAACCTTGGCCACCAGACTTTGGCCAGGGTACCAGCCTTCTGACAGAGTGAGGGACAGCTCTCAGCATCAAACCCTTCTTCCTCCTGGGAGGAGACTGGAGAAGCCAGCCCTATGCCTCCCCTGCATTGTTTTGCACCTGAATTCCTCAAGTAAAGAAGCACACTGGTTTACTGCAGACCATGACTCTCTGGACTTGTTTCCTATTGGAGTGCATCATGTCTTACCATCCCTTCCAGAGAGCAGCAACATGTGGTGACACCTGGGTAGTGTCCAGAGTACCCAGCATAGTGTTGGGGCCACCCCAAACCCCTGCCACTGCACTTCCAGTCCCACGTCTGTATACATCTGGATGGGGTTCCATGTGGTATGGTGGCCGATCACTGTCCTCAGCGTTGACATTTCGCCAAGGCTGACTGAGCAGTGGCATACCACTTGGGCACATGTTACCAATAAGGCCAGTAATTGTTCACAGAATTTCATTTGACCCTGTTTGAAAGTGTACAGTAGTGATCAGAGGCAAAGGCAATATTCGAATTCGCAATATTTTGTGAATATTTGATAGAATATTCGCCATATATTTGCGAATTCAAGATTATTTTCTTGGTCGTGAAAAATTGGCAATGTAATATTCGCGTAATGCGAAATTTTTCAAGCTGCTAGCAGTTTCCTGAGACTGGAGAAAATGGTTGGCACGGCAGAACATTGCAATAGCTTTATATGCAGAGTGCTCCAATATATTTGCGATTGCGAAATCGGCACTAATGATGCGAATATTTTGGCACAATATATGCAACTTCACATTTTAACAGGTATGACTACTTATTAGTGATTGGAGCACCACTAAGTATTGTTGTGAACGTGTGACATCACAGCAATATGTATGTAGCATGTATGTATGGATCAGCTACACTATATCACTATATAACCTACACTGACTATGTCCCACAAACTATCTGTATTATATATATAAGCTAACTAACTAACTAACTAACTAACTAACTAACTAACTAACTAACTAACTATCTAATGTAATGACACAGGAAAGCAGAGAGCACAGCAATAACACTGCTGTCTCTCCCAGATCTGCAAAATACTGGATACAAGGGCTGCTGGGGAGGTTCTTATATAGTAAGGGGTAGGCAACTTTCCTATTGGTTGCTAGGGATGTTGCTAAGCTCAGACAAAAACATTGCAGCCTTCTCATTGGCCCATAAGCACGAAAGGAGGTTACTGATGGAAAAAAAAAATCGAGAATATTTGAAATTACGAATATATATCACTATATTCTAAATATTCGCAAATTCCCGAAGTGCCGATATTTGCGATTAATATTCGCTATTCGAATATTCGCGCCCAACACTAGTGTACAGGCCTGGAACCCAGTGGCAGTGAGCAGGAGAGTGTATTTCTTAAAGTGCTGCAGAATATGTCAGCCCTATATGAATGTCTAAAATAAAAATTAATATATGTAAATAATAAAAAATAAATATAAAATAAATATCTTACTTTAGGTACAGCACAGGGCTGGTCAAATGTAAGAATCTGTCTAAAGCTGAAATACCCCTTCAATCCCATTTAAATAATATTCAGAGGAGGGTTCATAGAAATATGATAGGATGTCAGTGCTTACAATGAACAAGAACTTTTGTGCGAGCTGGTGGCTTATGTGTTGACTTCCAAAATTCTTAAACCATGGAGAGTGTTTATATAAATTGTGTGAAATCACAGCAGGTGAACATTCACTATGCTTTCCCAGCCCTTGTAAGATTAGACCATCTGAATCATCATAGACAGCTATAACCTTTCTATCTACTGTGCTGTGGCGGTTGTACACTAATGGCAATTAATCTTATATACATGGTTCTCAATCAATGTAATTTGCTAATGACTGATCATAGCGACAGATAGTATTCCTCTGCTGACTCGATCGTCTACCATTGTATTTACCGTCTCATCTGTCCTTGGACTGCATCATGAATGCTGCATATACTGGATATATATATTCATTGACAAAAAAACATAACACACCAAGAAGGAGTTGTTGGAATCAAATGAATCTTTGTATGTGTAAATGTAATGATGATATATGTAAGTGATTACAATAACAAAGTGAAAGGATAAGATTACTCAGGAAAACTGTACAGGGTTAGAGGATGATCTAGTAACCTGTTGGGACGCCTCTAGCGTGAATACAAAATGAGATACGGTTGGACATGGAGACATACAAGTTCTGTATGGTATCCTGTACCATATTTGCCCTTAGATATTGCTGCTGGCCTGTAAATCATGCACACCTGTAGTTTGCCGAAGCTGGAGTCCCAGCTGGTCCCATCAATATTCGATTGGCGACTGGACAGGCAAAAGAAAGTGTTGCAATCTGGTGGATACATTCCTGGAAAACCCTAGCTAAAAAAGTGCCAGTGGGAAGCCCTGCCATCAGAGCCAAGACACGTGGATGTCCTGTATATATTGCTGAGTTATCAGTGTCTCTTACATCACTACTAGGGGTGACTGACTGTAATATGTAATGGCTCCTCACACCATCAGTTGGGGCAATATGTCGCTCCACAGCAAAAGCAGGATTGAAGCGCTCACTATGAGGCCTTCATACTTGACTGTAGAGTAATTGTTAAAGACAATATGGTTGCATCCCATATCAGTACAGGTTTCTTGTTCATGACACCACAGCAAGCAAAAGTGACAGTGGCTGGTTGTCGATGGCAGGAGACGTAATGGGTGCTGTGACACCAAATTTCCTTCTGCTAAGTGCTTGGAAATAGTCTGGGCAGAGACAGGGGTGTGTAAGTAAAGTGCCACCTGTGTCTGGATGGTGGACAGTGAAATTGTGGGAGCTGCTTGTGCTTGTTGGCGGATATCCTCTTTATTGTTGGTCTATCTGGACAATCCGAAGCCTGTTTGCCATGTGTGCTCACTTTCACTTAACCACTGCTCCCTACGTCTCCTAATATCTAGGTCAGAGCGGCGTAGATGACGAGCAATTCACCGAAAAGAGTGTCCTGCTTCTCTCAGTCCAGTGATGGGCCACCTGGCAAAGTCTACTGGGCAAAATGTCTACGAATGCATCATTGGGGAATGCCTAGCAGTCCAAGATCTCTCACCAAGAGGTACACTACCCAAAAGTAGCTTCTAAGAGCCTTTTTATAAGACATCAGGAGAAGCAATTTACTCCTTCTTTTGGCAAGACCGAGAGTCCAATCAAACCACACCTGTAATCACCTACATATCTGCCTGAGACATAACTGCATGCTGAATTTGCAGCAATTCCACATTTCTATCTGGGTACATTCTTTTTTCCCTGTCAATGAGTGTATTTAGCGACTTTTGGCCCTTTTGTTGTGTCTTAGGGTATTTTTACACTAACGTTTTTTTTTTCCGGCACTGAGTTCCATCATAGGGGCTTAATACCGGAAAAGAACTGATCAGTTTTATCCCCATGCATTCTGAATGGAGAGCAATCCGTTCAGGATGCATCAGGATGTCTTCAGTTCAGTCACTGAACAGTGTTTTGGACGAAGGAAATACCGTAGCATGCTGCGGTATTATCTCTGTCCAAAATTCTGGATCAGTTGCCGGAATGCCAGATCCAGCATTAATTTACATTGAAATGTATTAGTGCCGGATCTGGCATTAAAAATACTGCAATGCCGGATCCGTCCTTCAGGTCTGCGCATGCGCAGACCAGTAAAAATGTGAAAAAAATGTATAACGGATCTGTTTCTCCGGATGACATCCGGAGAGACGGATCCGTTCTTGCAATGCATTTCTAAGATGGATCTGCATCCGGATCAGTCTACAAATGCTGTCCGTTTGCATGCAGATTGCCAGATTACTCTGCCTCAAGTGTGAAAGTAGCCTTACATGGTAATTTGTAAAACTGCTGGGTGTTTAACCCTATGCAATGAAGTGAAATGAAATGGATGAAATTCCACAAGTTATGGTGGATATAAGGGTATACTTAGGCCTGCATTACACCAACAGATTATCTGACCAATATCTGTCCAATCAGACCAATAGTTGGTGTGTATAAGAAAAGATCTGTGTAATTGGCCATCTGACCAATGATTGTTCAGAAAATCTGTTGTAATACAGGCCTCATACAAACGCTAGTTAGCGATTATCGGGCAGACAATCAGCCCATGTATTATACCCTTTAGTTTTCCTAACATCAGATTACTTGTACATTGTCTAGGACAAAGGTAAGATTTCCTGTTATGAAAATTACCATAGCAAACTCTGAAAGACATTGAATCGGCAAAGAATGCTGGGAGATTTGAACCCTGAAGCCGTACATGAATGCTGCTCTGAGATATAGTACAAGATAGGACTAATAGTCTACTTTTAAAAGGAGTCTGCTGGCTCCCAAATCACTTCTAAAGTAAGGACACAAACAGAACTGGGGGCACTAATGGTGGAGGCATTCATTATACTGAGGACCACTAATGGGGACATTAATCATTCTGGGGGGCACTTATGGGGGCACTATGGGTAACATTGTTTACACTGGGGGGCACAATGGGGGCCATTATTATTTTTACTGGGGGGGACACTATCTGTTCATTATTCATACTGGGGGGCACTAGTGGGCCATGTGATGTACGGAGGGCACTGCAAGGGTTGGTCTGTAAATAAAAAGCCAATGAAATTCATCCATTTTTAATGGCCATTAAAAAAACTGATGCAAAAGGGACATAAAAAAAAGACAGACGGCCAGAAAATGGATGCACACATGGATGCAAAATGGACACGAAAAACCGACAGTGTGTCCATTTTAATGTTTTTTTTTTTTCACTTTCATGTGAATGTAGCCCAAGCATATGGCCTTGTAGGGGATGTGCTTCGTGCACCGTAACCAGAAGCATAGATTTCTTTCGGAAATCTGTGATATTTTGACGTAAATTAGGATGCCACTGCACTGTGGTTGGGCTGGGTCACCCAATGAACCATCTCTCCCCTAATATCACTGGCCTGTGTCCCCCTCTCATGATGAATTGACAGTTCCAGGCTTACTCTATGTCATCGCTGCTGGCTCTAAAATCTCATGGCTCATTTCTCTCTGTCCATCAACCATGAGGAGGGGCACAGGGAGGGGCACGGAGGGGATATGTTGGGTGGTGATACTGGGGGAGCTATGGTGGACTAGATAACATGGCACTGCCAATCATCTCATTTGCTTAAAAATGAATAATTGTACTGCCCATAAATATGAAATAACATCTGAGGTTATGTTCTGGTGCTCCATTCATTCTGTATGCAGGGGTGGATTGGCCATAGATCCTACAAGGAAATTTCCCAGTGGGCCAATGACAAGGAGGGCCGCCCAAGCCCTCCTCATGGCCATCAGCCAGGTTCATAATGAACTGATTCTCTCTTAAACGCCTGGCCAGCAGCCGCAGGTGCCCTACGGAAT
This sequence comes from Bufo bufo, assembly GCF_905171765.1. Lineage (NCBI taxonomy): Eukaryota > Metazoa > Chordata > Amphibia > Anura > Bufonidae > Bufo > Bufo bufo. The sequence continues at coordinate 576,369,878 of NC_053391.1, read as the reverse complement.
TCAACTGTATCGATGTCCCATGGACCATGATACAGTTGAATACTGTGGAGCAGATGGCAGTATTTTGTGCTGCACTGGAACAAGTCCTTCAATACAAAAATATAATTAGAAAGGTGACATGCCACATTTAAAGAGCTTTTCCGGTATTTAGACATTGATGTCCTATCCTCAGGTTGGGCACCCACCGGCTCCAGAAACTATATAGTGGATGAAAGGCTACATCCGGTGTATTGCAGCTCAGCTTCCAATCACTTGAATGGGAGCTGAGCTACCCCTGCATGGCCACTACACAATAGAAGGAACTTTCTACTTCCACTATATAGTTTCTGACCGATCACTGATCTGATATGGATGAACTAGCCTGAGGCTAGGCCATCAATATGTAAGTACTGGAAACCCCCTTTAAATAAAGCTAAATATCTTATAAATCCATAACACATTTTAGTCATACAGTAGGTGCAAATGTGCATTATATAAAAAAGAAGTCATAGGGCATGATTGAAGGACTATACTGTGGAGTTGTGCTTAACAGTCATTCATTTGAGGGCTTACATTCTAAACCCTATAGCTTTACCATTTCTCCCATCACCACATCATCTGCTTTGGCCAATTATACAGTAAAGTAGCAATTTTCACATAGACCTAAATTTGCAAACGTATGCATCGTTTCAGGTTCCATGTTACTAAAGACAAGCACTTTTCGAATTGAAGCTGGTATGACGTTCATCTGATCGCCATAGGTTGGTGTTTAGAAACCAGGAGTACAATGTGACCAGTTATACATTTCCCATACAAAAAAACCCTGCATGTGAAGTAGTAATAAATGATAGCCGCTGAAATGAATGACCTTCATTGTAATACATGAATGAGCTAGGTGTGTCAGAGCAAGAGACACTTCTTTGGTGGCCATTCTTTCTGGCTAATAACTGGGGGGAAAAGTGGGTCATCGTCCCCCCTCTATGTCATAATAGACCCCTTGGCAATGGCGTTGTCTTGATGAGAAAAGAACAGAATACATGAGACACATTGCTATTACATCAAGCACACAAGATCAGAATGAAGACATTTTATTTTGCGCAACAATTGGCATAAAATACAGAAATCACAACCACGCCATAGAGAAGCCAGAAAACAGATCCATACAATACCAAGGCAAAAGAAACAGAGGAGATCAGTCCTTTCAACTGCGCTGTAAACTGTACTTAGACACTTATGTTTCTGTCATTTTGACCCTGGAGATGTAAGGGACGTTGCACCAGAGAGTGGGGCTCATTAAAACAACATTATAAGAGTCAGATACCAATTTTAGGTTGTAAGCTCAGAATGGCAGAGGACCTGTCAATGTTTTTATTAGTTTTATTATCACACTGTTACAATACATTATCCCTATATTGTAACGATAGATAATAGTGCTATATAAAAATAATAATACTGGAAAAAGTTTATTAAAAGCAATTTCTGTAAATGCAAAAAATATTACAAGAGCTTCAACACACACAGTTGTGGTCCTGGGGCCTTTTGTGCCCAAAAACCTCCTAACTTGATCAACTTTTTTGTAGCCTTTTTTTTTTGCCAGATAGTTTGTTTTAACATCTGGTGTTTTTTATGGTGTTTTTCGTATGCCTGACATACCCCAGTATGTCCCATAATGTCACTTTCTCTGGAGAGCTGGATAAAGCATCAGTAAAAAAAACAAGGAATGTAAAAACGCCATAAAAAATGTCAGAATATATTTTACACACATTTTTTGACATCCCCCAAAAAACAAAGAAAAAAAACCCAATGTGTATGGGAGAAAAATGCCAGTCAATTAGGAAAAAAACACCAGACCCAGAGAATGCCGTGATTTGAAAAAATACACCATTCACCCACAAAATACACCTCAAGGGTGAAAAAAATGTTACTACCAAAAAAATTATAAAAATCAATGTCTGTCCTCTATAGGCATCCAAACATCTGAACTGTTGGGCACCAAATTTGGCACATAGGTACATGAGGTGTCTGGGAAGATTTTCATAAACGCCTCAGCTCTATAGGACATGCTATTCTTGATATATTCCCAAAAATGCAAATAAGGCACATCACATGACCTGTATTAGCCAATAAAAGCTCGCAGCTACTTCACTCATATTCTAACTGATATACACATAGTCACATGACCTTTATTAGCCCATAGAAACGCGCAGGTCCTTCAGTCTTCGTCTCACTGACATACACACAATTTTACACAAAGATCCCATAACAACTCAGCCATTTTTCTTCACTGTAATAGGTCACTGTTAAGGGGTCGGGTGCTGTGGAGGTGACTTTTAAGGAGACGGGGTGCTGTGGAGGTCACAGTTAAGGGTGTGGAGTGTTGTAGAGGTCACTGTTAAGGGGTTAGGTGCTTTGGAGGTCATAGTTAAGGGGACGGGGTGCTGTGGAGGTCACTGTTATGAGGAGTTAAAAATGAAATAAACAGCATGTATTGCTGGGGTATATAGGGCTACTAGCAATTTCCTCAACAACAAAAAACAAACTGAGAAAGCTGTGAAAGCGAAATTGGTCATGTATGCAAGTGGGAAAGATACATTTTAATGCTTTTTAAGAAGTTTTATTATATGAGTATAATAAAATTGGGCCGTTCCCTATGTCTTGTGGATTATACCCAGGTGCCTTTTTCATTATTTTGTCCTCCTAAGTGCACTCTAAAGATCATATCAGTCACCATCCAGAGAAATTGCATGGTGTGTATGGGAGCATAGAAACCGGGTGGCGGCCGGACGTGTGTACACGACAGGTGGCAGGAGATTGGTGAGACTGGCAACACGTGGTTTGATTTGACATGTTTTCCGTTTGGATCAAATGACGACTGTTGTTTCTGGTGCTTGCCACACCTTCTTTCCCTATGTGTGGCTATTAGGGTAATTTAACCTTCTCTATTTATAGTTGCTTCTTCCACAATGCTATGCAGTTTATAGCTTTTGTTTGGACTTTGGATAGATTGTGGTTGGATCTCGGCTGAGTTCCTGGTGCTTCCATTGCTCCTTTGAAGTTAAGTCTTTCCTTTCCCTTTTTGTATTTTGTTTGGGTTCTGTGTGTTGCATTTTTCTATTGTTTGTATTAGGTCTGAAGTAGACTCCTGTTCGTCCTTCCTTTTGGAGGAACAGGTAGTCTCGTCCCTGCCATTAGTACCAGGGTCCTATAGGGCTAGATAGGACTCTAAGTATTCTTGCATATGAACTCACTTACCTTTGGGGTCTGTTCATACTGGTAGTCAGTCAGGATTTTGGTTAGGGTTTTCACTAGGAGGTGTCCATTTTTCTTCCCTAGTTCTCAGGCCTGATTCCCTGTTCCCCCCTTCCCTCCTATGCTCGGTGTGGTGTTTCCCTCCCACACCGAAGCGTGACACTATGATTCAGCTTGCATGCTGTGCCACGATTCAAGCTTATTGGGAAGCAGTGCCTGGCATCGGCATGTAGTGGGATTATTCACATAATACATAAAAAGGCCCTATTTGTAATTTTTAAGAAAGACATTTGTGCTCTGAGTCCCATTGTTGTGGATATTTAAATCCAAGTCTTTATGGCAGAGACTTTTGGGGACTTGTAAAGCTGTTTCTATGCTCCAGAATTCTATGCTATTTTGTTTTTAAATACCTACCATATAGAGAGGCATGGTATACTGTGGGGGTGTTTTTCCGCAGCTGGGACAGGGAGACTGGTCAGGGTTTTGGGAAAGCTGAATGGTGCAAAGTACAGAGATATTCTTAATGAAAACCTGATCCATAGTGCTCTGGACCTCCGACTGGGCAGAAGATTCACTTTCAAACAAGAAAATGACGCTAAGTGCACAGCCAAGACAACACAAGAATGGCTTAGGGACAACTCTGTGAATTTCCTTAAGTGGCCCAGCTAGAGCCTTGACTTGAACCCAATCAAACATCTATGGAGAGACCTAAAAATGGCTGTTAACCGTTGGTCCCCGTCCAACCTGACAGAGCTTGATAGGATCTGAAGTGAAAAATGGTAGAAAATCCCCAAATCCAGGTGTGCAAATCTTGTGGCATCATACCCAAGAACCCTGGAGGCTGAGTAAAGGGTCTAAATACTTATGTTAATGCAAGATTTTAGTTTTTAATTTTCAATAAATTAGCAAAGATTTGTAACATTCTGTTTTCAAATTCTCATCATGGGGGACTTTTTAGTGCAGAATTCTGAGGACAAACTTGAGTTGCTGTTTTTTTAGCACAAGGCCTCAACATAACTTCCGAATGCATGATAGGTAGATAGACAGACAGATAGATAGATAGATAGATAGATAGAATATTTATGACTGTGCTCAGTCCCATTTGCCTTCAGAACTGTCTACTTTGGTTTCTTGAGTAGTGTTGATCATGAATATTCTAATCGCGAATTTTTATCTGGAATTTTGCCATTTCGAGAATTCGCAAATATCTAAATTATAGTGCTATATCTTCGTAATCGTGAATATTCTAGATTATTTTTCATCAGTACCCATAATCCCTCACTGCTTCTTCCTTGTGGGCCAATGAGAAGGCTGTAATATCCACTACTTTAGAAGTAGTGTTGACTGCAAATTTTCGTATCGCGAATTTTTATTGCGATTTCCACAATCAAGAAAACAATGACTGGAGATCGCGAATTCTCGAAATCGCGAATATATGATTAATATTCGCCCAAATATTAGCGAAATATCGTGAATTTGAATATTGCCCCTGCCGCTCATCTCTGTTCTTGAGAAGGATTCAGAATTTTATATTTTTATTGGACACTTTCCTACCTTTCAAATTGCATTTCTAATTGGTATAAATGCAATACACCTAAGTCTGCCACTTACCGTTCTCCAGAATCACCTAAAAATCTGGAATATTGTGATTTTATGAAGACTGGTTTTATGAAGTTGGAGAGAAGAGCTTAGGGGTATTATACAGACAACATGACTAAGAGCTACTGTGCTGTAGTGTAACTGTAGGCTTGTTATCGGTAGAGCATGACCAAAATCTGCACTTTCGACAAGAATTATAAAACTATATTGTTCTGAAAGACTGTAATGTACATTTTTACATTACAAAGTATTGCAGGAGCTTTTTGGTAGTAGTTCACTAAGAAGTACCTAAGTATGTGAAGATAATTTTGTAAAATCCAAGGTGTTGGAGCAAAAAGTTCAGCTATTGTAGGAATTTAATAGTCTATTACCTGATTAGTCTATGGTCCCTAAAGGTACCTTTACATTGTTACGATTGAGTGACGAATGGGTTGTTTCTTGGTAAAGTGAACGTTTAAAAAATGACCCTTTATACGCGCCGATTATCGTTCACCAAATTTTAATTTCAATTGCATATTCCATCTTTGCAAAGCAGACTGTTGCATTTAGGGCTCATGCACAGGACCGTATGTATTTTGCGCTCCACAAAAAATACGGATGACGTCCGCGTGCATTCCGTATTTTGCGGAATGGAACAGCTGGCCCCTGATAGAACAGTACTATCTTTGTTTGTAATGTGGACAATAATAGGACATGTTCTATTTTTTAGCGGAACGGAAATACGGACATGCGGAAACGGAATGCACACAGAGTAACTTCCGTTTTTTTGCGGACCCATTGAAATGAATGGTTCCGTATATGGTCCGCAAAAAAAAAAAAAACGGAACGGACACAGAAAGAATATACGTTCGTATGCATGAGCCCTTACACAAATGTAATTGTAATAGTGGGTGCAGTGAATGACTCATGTTTACATGAATGAAATCGTTAATGTCCAACGATGATTTTTGTGCCCACACAAACGATCGAAACAGCGGAAAATCTACCGATTGTTGCAGATTTGCTCGATTTAATGATGATCGCCTTGTGTAAAGGTACCTTTAGACATTTCCTAGCAGATCATTGTGTATGTTGTCTTGAGCAGACCTGATACATGTCTGTGAATAACTTGGACAACCTATTCAGTTAAATCCCCCCTTCTTTTCCTATGAACAACTTCCAGTCATGACCTCTGTCTTTTTTCTTTTTTTTAAGCAACCCCCTGGGGTCAGTCTGATTGGTTTAACCCCTAGGTGTCCTAGAAATAACATTTTACGCTTTCCATGACCTGACTTCAGCCCACCCTTATTCAGTCTAGACTTCCAATTTTATTATAATATTGTCCTCTCCCTTTGGATCAAATATAATACATTTATTAATATCTGTAAATCTGAAGTCTAAATGCCTGGGGAAGAAGACACATGATGTGCTACAGAAATATTCATGTTCTGATGAAAATGATCATCAGTACACCAAAAATGTTCTATGTCAGGCATGCTCAACCTTCGGCCCTCCAGCTGTTGCAAAACTACAACTCCCAGCATGCCTGAACAGCCTACAGCTATCAGCCTACAGTAGGGCATTGTGGGAGTTGTAGTTTTACAACAGCTGGAGGGCCGCAGGTTGAGCATGCCTGTTCTATGTCTTGACCATTGGCATTTTCATCCAGGTGTCTGCAAAATGTATTACCGGGTGATATGATCTTTCTAAAATAGCGCTTTCAGAAGCATAACTGGACTTTATTAAGGAGTGGTTTAGATCTTCCAAAAATACAGTAGTGCCCTCAGAAGATCTCTAAGAGCTCCCCCATCAGTCATGTGCCACTTACAATACTAGCGTCTTCTTATGTGGCAGATAGTTCTCTCAGCCACCAGGGCCTTGGTGCAACTGTGATCAGTTTTTTTGTAAAGCATTTGGAGACCTAAAGAGCAAACTATTGTGCCTTTGTAGACTAAACTGTCCTACTCAAGATGGTATTTTCAGCACATACTTATTGTATTTATCAGCAGCACTTAATTGGTACCTCCTGAGCGCCCATCGGTATTAATGACAATGCATACTTTTCTGATGGTTCTAATTTACTATCCCTTTCCCTGTCAAACCAGAGACTACCTTATGAACTTTCCTGGAAGTGTGGAAGGTACCCCCTCCCTCCCTTTTTTTCTGTGTGCCCTCCTCAGAGCGCTCCTGAGCTACTAATCTCTGCAGTATAGACAGCTGCCTGAAAGCAGATTGTGTATGGTTCAGGGAGTCTGTAAGGAATTTGATCCTGTAGAGTAAAGGGGCACAGAGCCAGTGAGTATTCAGGGTGGTCCAAGAAGGAGAAGAAGAAAACAAAAAGGCGTATGAAAGCAGAGCAGGTTATGCGTGTGTGCATTTTCCTGCATCTACGTTATGCTGGTGCGTGTACTCTATGATAACGGAGCATGTGTCTATGTGTGCATTTTTGGGAGATTACACGTATTAGAGTGGATTTTGATCCTCATGTTATTCCCATAGCTAACAGACTTTGATAGCAGAAGAAGTTCAGCCAAGTAGCAGCTTTTAACATTACTCACCCTCCTCTAAGTAAACCCCTCAAAAGTTCAAGTCAACCAATGTTGAAATTAACTAAAACAAAGCGTCGCAGCATCAGCTTTTCCAGTTCACTAGCAAATGCACAGTAGTGGATTTAACCGAATTCGAGCCATTAAAGAATTGCCCTCTTTTTGCCGCATGACATTTACAGCACAATGGCTGCTCCTTAGCAACAGACACTTTGCAGGTAACTGATTTGAGTGTTGGGCTAAGAAACAAATTAGATAATGAAATGCTTCTGAAGAAAATCTCAGAAATACGACACTTCAGATATAATGCTTATGCTCCACATCTAAATGGCCAATTAAATGGCCAATTAGACCCATAATTGTCTTTAGATTGTAGGCTCAAACGGACAGGGCTCTCTTGTACTGTACTCTAAAAGTTTTTGAGTCATAGCCTCCCATCCCCCCTGAGATTCTACTTAAAAAGGACCACCGCTCCTGAGTCCTGACATGTCCTTTTTAGTTAAAGGGAACCTGTCACCAAGATTTTGTGCATAGAGCTGGGGACATGGGCTGCTAGATGGCCGCTAGCACATCTGCAATACCCAGTCCCCACAGCTCTCTGCTCTTTTATTGTAATAAAAAACCTTTTTGATCAATATGCAAATGACCTGATATGAGTCCTGTGTCCGGAGATGAGTCAAGCGGAAAGGAGCCCAGCACCGCCCCGCGTCCTCCGAATCTCCTCCTTGCTGGCTGACGTCTCAGAGCTGGAGCGCCGAAATCTCGCGATGCGCGCATCCTCTGCACTTTGATTAACAGGGCCAGGCGTGATGATGTTTACACTGCCTGGCTCCTCCTGCTCTATAACATGCGTTGCAACAGATTGCATTGCATTTTTATGGGGACAGTTCCCCTTTAAACGTATCATTGGCCTATTTGGACGTTCTGCAGATCCTATATAGCTAAGTTAATGTTGCTTTGAAGGGGTTCTCCGGGAACTAAGAAAATGAAAATACTTAAATATTACTTTATTATAAATACATTCCCAAATACCTTTCATTAGTTATAATGGCTCGTTTTGTCTAGGCAGCAATCATCAGGGTAAATAAAATGGACGCCATCCTATTAGTACTCACAAAACCTGTCCTGATCACACAGCAGGACAAGTTACTTCACAACACTGAGCTATAGTCTGATCTGTCTGTGCTTCATGTCTCCTCATGAACTCCATCCCTACAGAGTTTCAGCTAACGTTCTCATCATCTGTATTCAGGATCATAATCCCTGACAAGTTGAAAAGAGCTGTCTCAGCCTCCTCTGTCTCAATGTTGTGAAGTAACTTGTCCTGCTGTGTGATTAGGACAGGTTTTGTGTGTACTAATAGGACGGCAGCTATTTTGTTTCTGCTAATGATTTCTCCCTAAACAAAATAAGCCATTACAACTAATGAAAGTTATTTGCGAATATATTTATAATAAAGTAATATTTAAATATTTCAATTTTCCAAATTCTAGGAGAACCCCTTTAAGGTCATTTTCAGCTATACAACTGAAGTGCTCTGTTATATAACATGTCATGTGATAAGTAATCTAGAAAATATTTGGTATCTTTTGTAAGTTTCTATATGTACTTGGGTCTTAACCTGGGAAGGAGGGTGACTAGTGAATGCTTTAAGGGCCCCAGGTCACATTGGGGAAGTCAACAAGCCTCTCTGCATTAGCCAGGATATTTCGATATAGGGCTAGGGTAGCAAACTGAATCTTTTCTCCAGGTAAGGGAAAGCCTAGCAGAATATCCAAAATGTTATCATTAGGAAAGAAAAAGAAAATAGACAAAAGTACTGCAAAACATGAAGAATGTGAGCTAAGACCTTTACATGACTCTTTCTTTGCCTTTGCTTTAGTGCCAATCAGATTATGGCTTTGTGTCTCACCATGGTACAATGTGGAGTGACTATAGTACCCCAAGACAATTTATATATCAACTCAATGGCTATGTAGTATTTACAACCGAAGTAAAAAGGTGCAGAACTGAAACTGGAGCAACATCCATTGCCAGCCATTGGATGGCACATGCTGGTTTCTAGGCAAGACCTCAAGCAAAGGGAGTCTTATATTGCCCGTGGTTTAAAATGATTACATTCTGAACAGTCCATAAGCTAAAAAGTGGATATGGGGCTCACATTTAATGAATATTATCTGTCTGAGATCAGTTACTGTCAAATTACCATTCCGTTAGGAAACAGATGCCTACTGTACAATGTCGCAGGAGAAAGGCAGAATCCCACCAGTTGTTCACGCCTTCCTAATAAGTTGACACAAGGATTTAAGAGTTTATAATAGAAGGTTTCCTTCTAGAATTGGTGTGGTATGGGGTGTGCCATACAATTACTTATCTAGGTGTTTACAGCACATTAATAGGGGATTTTTCTGACTTTCTTAGGGATTCTTTTCTAAGCCCTTCTAAGGAACACAAACCCTAATCAATAGGAGAATAAAACCTTCTATCACCAGATGGCTGGCAAACCTTAGTAGTGCATGAAGTGATGTCAGAGCATAGTAGGGATCTGTACTAAGTTATGTCTGATATTGTTCTGTATAGTCATGACTCTGAGGTTTGTTAGATAAACTAATTGAAAATTGATGAGCTATGAATATTTATAGCATAAGATATGTAGTGATGTAATATATAATATTACATATTTTCCCCACAAACTGGGAAACATTGAGGAACATATCAGTTACTCTCCTTGATGTGTGGTTTACAAAGCCTATTTACCATTTGTCGCATGCTTTTCTCATGGTTTGAGGAGTGGACATGAACTTTACAGAATCATGTTTGCTACATAATTGCAAAAAAAAAGGACATGTTGCTTCCTGCTTGTTCAAAGGCTAAACGTTGAGAGCGACATTTTCTCAATGAGCTGTGGAAACTCACATGTCATAACCTCCGCATCTGATGAATGGGTTCCATTCCTGGTTGTTTACAGACAATCCACAGACCCCAAAAATATACAAATAAAAACAAGACGAAAGGCAAATGAACCTCCAGGAGAATGGCTGGTTGGCCAATGACTGACTTGTGTGTGCTGAGAAGCAATATTCTCTCCTATCATGTATTCAACCATTAGATTAAAGGCTGTATATAGTAATTGAAGCTAAAAATGGCAAAGCCAACATTTATAAACAAACAAGACAACCCAGCAGATAAGTGTTAAGTCTGCTCAAGGGATCCAAGTACATCACTAGAGTCACAGATGACAACTTTGTTTCAGAAATTTCTGTGAGTATACAATTCATCTGAAGGAATCTTGCACACATCCATTGTATATGCAGCAGAAACAGAACACCATACTGTCATAACCTATGGCACATAAAAAAAAATCACTGGCCTAAGTGGTCATATGTCCTAGAACAGCGCTAGCAGTGATGCATAGTTCTAGCATATGTGACCGCTGAGGCCTTTGATTGGCCGGAACGGTCACAGGGCAAAGCCACTTCCAGGCCTGTGGGGACTGGAAGCAACGGGGAATGGGGGCAGTGGTGCAGAAACAGCACAAGTGAGTTGCTTTTTTTTAAATTGCCCATGTTACGAACATTGGAGTTGTCGGCATCTAGGCTGTACAACACCTTTAATGAAGCAACCATAACCCTGTAAGCCTGCAAACCGATAAAAATGTATGATACCTCAAACGTTCAACTACAGAATATGTCACCTAATACAGTGAAATCTGTGTAAAAGTACGAATACAGTAATAAATAGAAGTCAAAAGTGAAAAGAAGTCAAAAGCAACAAAATAGCATAATAATAAAACTATGTACATGTCCTAGGAATTGATGCTACTGTTACTACCAGTCTGGTAATGTTAGCCGAATCACGATGGTGCCGATGCATTTGTATTGATTGTGCATTTCTAGAAACATCACTATATTGGTTTGTCCATTTGGATCATTGGTATAGATGCTTGTGGTTGGAAAAGGATATCATGCTGTTGAGTTGAGCATTTAGAAGAGATCCAAGTGCTATCCTTGTAAAAACATCACAATCCAAGTTAAAATAAAAGAAAGCGCAGCCATGAGAGGGAGTTTACAGTATATATAATTAGGATCAGCTCTTCAACACATGGGTCAGCAGAGAGGAGCCACGGCAAAGAGCCACTTAATCACTTGCCTTTAAATAGCGATAACTTTACTGCAAAAGTATATAATAAAGCAGGTCAACAAAGAGCATAAGAGAAAGCTGCTTCCCGTGTTGGTACTGAGTGTTTGTTGAAGGACTTAGCTCTTAGTGCCTGCAATACAAACACAAACACAGCACTCACACGGCGAAGAAGTGAAAGTTTCCTCTAAAATAACCTCTCACACCAGTGTTCGGCTATGAAGAGTACATCTAAGGACACAAGCAGTGTCGGACTGGGGTACCTAGGGCCCACCAGTAAAATTTATTTTGGGGGCCCACCGTATGGATACATTCAAATATAATAAATAATCTAACAAGTATTTTATATGAACATAAGCTGGTTGAGGTGCTGTACATTGAATATATATGTAGTGCTGTAAGCCTACTGTGTTATGTACCACTTGTGCAGGGGGTGGGAGACTAGGGGCCCACCTTGCTCAGGGGCCCACCGGGGCATTCCCCTTTACCCCTGTGGGCCAGTCCGAGCCTGGACACAAGTAGAAGACAAGGAATTTGGTCTTCTCTGCCATGGTTTCATCTCTAAAAAAAATAGTGATCATTGGCTAAATTTCATGGCGCTGATGCTAATTTTACGTCATATTTGTATCTATGATTTTGTAGCCTCACTATACAATAATATGGTAATAAAATGTCTGACTATATCACCACATAATCTGTAGCTCCCATACAAATTGGGATACCATAATATGTTTTTGTTTGGAACCAATTCATTTGGGATCCTTGTGACTTTCCAATTTAGAATAAGTTAAGCATTAATGCTCTAGATCGCATATGGTTGAGGATCAGTGAATTTAATAGTCCTTTAAAATTGGACTTATGTAAAACTTAAGCTCCAGTATCTTGTCCGTCCCCAGAATTGGTTAGAGACACCTGACCTCTCTCCACTTGGAATGGCAATTTACAAAAAGAGATGACAAAGGAGATGAAGGACAATGCACTACTTCACTGGGAGGAAGAAAGAACGGCTAAAGAACAATGAAATTGATTACCATAATAGGCCAATGGAGAGATCCCAGACACTGTATGGGGAGATTCCGCTTTCAGTGCCATATACATGATGACAATTAGAACAGCTGAGTACACAAGTTATATTATGTGACCCTGTATGATAAGTTATAAGGACATTGCCTCCACAGACTGAAAAGTAGGTAAGAATAACTTACCACAAAGGCTAATGCAGCACAATAAAAAATAAAATGGTACTATGCAACTGGACTACTACTATACATTTTATTAGTACTGATATACTCAAATTAAAAAAAAATTCCCCTTAGTCACAGTTGCACATGTCTTGAACATGCTTGCCTATTGATGGCGTGACAATGCCAACACCGATGGACATAACTAAATCATCTCAAAAGCTTGCAACTCAAATCTGTTTAGCTATTTAAGCTGTATCACTTTCCAGATTCCTTTTCCTGAGGACTATGTGAACCTACATGGAGCTTTCCCTAATAACATTACTGAGTTGGGAACCAGGTAGAGGGTTATTTTACTCTTCTGTCCTTCAGGAGATAATGGCAAAAGAGAAACAACCTTTTCTATACTGGAGTTGAACGTGTGAGGATGTTCATCAGCACCAGAAGGGGAGGTTTTAGATTTTGCAATAGGACCCCTATGCTTTATATACACCCCCGAACACTGAAAGTATAGTACCATTCTATGTCAAAACATGAGTCTGTGATGTATTAAAGAGGACTTGAAATCAGGGTTAGACAACCCAGATTTGTGTCAATCAGTTGAATGCCAAAGCCGGTTTGTCGAATTGTGATAACTGAAAGCTTCCCACTATATTGTGTGCAATTTTAAATGGTGTCATTAGAAAGTACAACTTGACCCACAAAAAAAGGCTATGTGAACGGAAAATTAAAATAAAAATAATGGCTTTGGGAAGGCCGGAAGTGAAAAATGAAACTGGAAAAACAGAAAATTGCCTGGTAAGGAAGTAGTTAATTACTGATTCTCACTGAAGAGATCCAATCATGTATTGAGATTTAATTGCAGGCAATGCTCATTGGGAAATGTTGCAAATTTACTGTCCTCCAGAAGGAGCAAGTCTACCTCACATCTGCAAAACCAGACGTTCTTCAAAAAGGAAGAGACTCCCACCTTTAGGCAACTGTGTCAGGGTTTTTGGCATATCACTGCATCTGAAGTTGGCATCTGGTTTTATGGAGTTTTCCAATATTTCAGTACGTAGAAAATTGTACCTAAATATCTGGTAAGCTCCTCTCAAACTAGTCTAATGAACCAGATTATTAGTACTGTCCTATCAACTCTAGTCAAATCCAGCTACACCGTACATAGAGACTACAGCATGGGCTGACATTTAACAGGTCTATAAGTAGCTTTTTGGGACATCCCTTAATTTGCCTGTGTAGGTCATTTCCTGAACCTGTAAAAGTGACCTTGTCCCAACCTTTCCCAGCTTAGTCTAGTCATCTCAGGAATGCCTGTTGCTCCCCTCGGCAGAGACCATCCTGTCTCATGTATCCATGATGGCAATCAATATTCCAGAACCTCCCATCAGTTAATACAATGACTTCTCATCTCAATTAACTACTTGACACCTCTCCTAGAGGCGTTACATAAAGTCATACAGAAATTGGGTTAATGCTGGAATGTCATGGGAGGGATACTCACTAATTTCCAACAGCAAGCTTCCTAATGTAGCCTTTTGTTATGTGTCTGATGGACATAGAGAAACAATAGACCCCTAGGGCAGGACTTTCCTTGCATGTGAATAGGTGTACAAATGGTTCCAGGTGTAGAGCAACAAGTGCCTGGATAGTACAGATTAGCTTTTTTTCTACTGATTTTTTTCAGTACACTTCCTAAATGTGTGGAATCAGGAGTAAGTCACATGGAAATACCCCATAGATTTGTAAACTAACCCTATATCCTCTCTAAATGTTCCCAGTGATTTACCATGGCAGGGCCTTCTGACTTGTTCCTTTGCAAAATTCATTGAAGGCATGGTTCTCTTGCTCTCGCTCTCTCTCTATATATTTATATACAGTATATATCGGATCTGCGTCTGATAATAGTTTCTTCTGGCATCTAATATTTTTTCTTTTGTATAGGTAGATGGATTTATATAAGAATTATTGCACTCATTAGGGCTTGTTCATATCCCGGGGGCCTCTGTCGCAGTTTCAGTCAAAAACAGTGGAGAGAAAACTCCTGCTTCTGCATGTAGTTTTTTTTTTATACTAATATAGTGGACTCCCAAACAGACCCTATTATAGTTAATGGGATCTGTTTGACTCTGTTTGGGTCAGTTATGTGCCGAATCTGGCACTTCTGTTATATGTGTTGTTCTGCTCCTCTGATGGAGCAGAACAACCAAAATTAGGGTCCGATTTTTTTGTTGATAAACTTTGGTTGGCATTGAAACATGAGTTTAATGAGGAAGGAAAATAATGGTAGGAAAATGCAGAAATAAAAAAATAATGCATTGGTTATATATAGACAGTTTCAAGTCCCTTCTTCTGATCCCCTGCAGTATATTCTCTCTATGAGCCTAAATGGATATTTCTGTCGCGTTGTCTCAGACAAACAGTCTCCCCTGCAGGGAATAGGTTCCATGTTTGGGAAACATTACACCCTTAACAGTTGTAGGGAGGCATAATTGTCGATAAATGGACTCCTCACTCTAAAATTAAAGTGACAGGATAACAAAGACCACGAAAACGTACCCCAACGTCTCCTATTTCCATGTTTCCGTTGTCAGTCCAAATGAACATAGGTTGAACTATGTTGTGGTGCAAGGGTCACACTGTCGGGAACGAACCGCAGGGCCGGACTAGATTTGGATTAGCTGTTTTATTTCTTCCATTTCTCTGTACAGCCTCCATGTTAGCATATTATAAAATATAGCATTACGCAGACCTAGAGGCGTTCGGTATTTTGCATGTGACATCCTCATAGGCAATATAAAATGACATCAATGATGCTATACGCTAATGTCTCTCCTATTGTAGACTGCCTTAGTGTAATAATAATGGCCACTATAGCATGTACGTTGTTGTCAACAGTCACTGTTCCCAATAATGCAATTTAGATTGTCTATAGTGTAAAAGGGGTTACTGAGACTTAACTGATGAACTATCTTTGGATAGGTCATCAGTATCTGATCGATCGGGGTCCGACACCTGGGTCACCTGATTATCAGCTGTTTGAGAAATCTCCGGCGCTCGCAGTAGCACCACGACCTTCACTCAGCTCACCAAGCACAGCACCGTACATTGTATAGCGGCTGTGCTTGGTCTCGTAGCTCAACCTCATTCACTTCAATGGGGCTCAGCTGCACCTAGGCCACGTGATTGATGAGCCTAATGTCACATGGCGTAGGCAAAGCTGCGAAAAGGCCATGGCGCTACTTTGAGTGCCAGCGCCTTCTCAAACTGCTGATCGGTGGGGGTCTGATGACCTATCCAAAGGATTGTGAGCCCCATTGGGACAGCTTGATGGTAATGTCTGTAAAGCGCTGCGGAATATAGCAGTGCTATATAAGCGTGTAAAATAAATAAATAGGTCATCAGCTAAAATATCTCGGAAAACCCATTTAATAACAACATTTCCTACCATTTTTTTCTACAGCTCCTATGCAGATCTTTAGGTCTCTATGATAAGACACTGCAGACAAATTCTGTATATTCTTATGCCGTGTAGTCTGCAGGCTTTCATCTGCCCCCTACTTCTTACAAAGCTACTAAATGTCTGTTAGTAAAAGTAGGGTACAATTGGAAGGAAATATGACTGCAGGTTCAGACTACACAGGGTTTGTTTGTAGTCTGTTACCATGGAGATGGATATGAATCACATGTTCAATAATGGCTCAAATCCTACTTATCACAATCAACTACCTTATGTGTCACCCCCAATTCCTCATAGATTGTAAGCTCTTGCGAGCAGGGCCCTGACTCCTAGTGTTTCAGTTGCATATTATCCAGTTATTTTTGTTTTGTATATGAACCCTATGAACTTGTAAAGCGCTGCAGAATATTGTGGCGCTATATGAATACATTTTATTATTATTATTATTATTATTATTATTATTATTATTATAATAATCATAGACACACAATTAAGACCCAATGCAGAATACTGTAGATATTGGGACAAAAAAAACAAAACATTGGTATCATAGCCTTCTGTTCGTGTGCTTCCTGATTGTAGCAACTGTCCATTTGTCTCTCTTTGCAACACCTATATAGATTAAAAAACAAAACAAAACCAGAGAAACGTAAATGTCCTTTTTCATGGTTCTAAAATTGACCACAACTAAATGTAAAAGGGACTACAAGCCATCCAATAATTAAAACCTTTATGTAACACGTATTAACTAGATGTCTGTCAGGAGAGAAAGTCGAGATGGGGAGACATTCTTCAAATAACTCTTCAAAACTGTTCTTTATATAACCTTTCTTTGCCCTTGCCTAGATTGCTGTATTATATAATAATTTAATAATACTTGAAATGTGACACATTGACTATGGTGTTTCATATTTGACGTGAAAAGCCGGAGAGGAGTCCACTGGATGGAATATTGTAACTGTCATTTTACTAACACGCTGATGATTATAATAAATGTGAACAACTTCTTACTGCGCTTACTTTATAGCTACTTAGTACATATGTGTTTTATATATATATATATATAAAAAAACATTTATCACTAGTAGAGGGAAGATGTAAATCTAAAAAATGCTCTGGGTATGTTTGTAAGGCCAGACAGGGTTTAAAAATATGAAACAGCATTGGCTGCGGTGTAACGCAACTGAGAATCTCCCACTTCACAGGCAACTGGTCTAACCACAAGGCCACCAGACGTACTCCTTTATTGCTGCTGCCATTTTACTTCTAAAAGTCGCCCTGAGACAGCCGCCTATGTTTGGTTATGTTTGGAATTTGGACATATTTCCTGCAATGCTGCAAAAAAAAAAGTTTAACTCTATACAGTAATCCCTCAAGATACAATGCCCTCAGGATACAATATTTTCAACATACAACAGTGTTTTCCGACCCATCGTAAGTTGAAACCAGACTCAATATGCTATGTCTCAGACTCAGATCCAACCAATCAAGGCCCCTTCTCTGGTAAAATAGCTGAATTAGTTGCTAGTTAGCAGCTATTCCTGACTGTTTTATCTGTCCTAGTTATCTGCTTATTTTTCTTAAATCTTCATTTTCTCTTATCTTGGATAACATTTTGGGGCTTTGGAACCGAAAACTCAACTTACAATGGTTTCAACATACATTGGTCGTCCTGGAACCAATTAATATTGTATCTTGAGGGACCACTGTATTGCCCTGCAAATCAGCTGCAGGAATATTAGATAGACTGTAAAATGAATTGTCAGCTCCCTGGTTAAGATCAATGCCTTTAGCCACTACTTCCTCTCATCGTGTTTGCATACAGCACGCCATAAGTGTCTTACAAACATGAGTCTCACAACTGTTGACAGAACAAACAGTATTGTCTAAGGACCTGTCAATATTTACTCTTTTTATTAACTATTTTTGTAGTTGTAGATGTATTAGCCTAAATCCACCTGAATTTTGATGAGAAAGTTGGCCACTTGTCGCGGTTTTAACTATATGAGGCGCACGGCAAGATCTGCTTGTTGCACGTGTGCGCTAAGAACCATCTGTGTAAGGGGGGAATCATCTAGTGCACAGGATTATGCTCTAGTTATATTGTAGTTAAGAAGACTCTGCACTCCAAAATTAGTTGCAGTAAACACACATTGTTTATTAAGGCGATTTCCAGCAAATGCTGAACTAGGAATCACCTTAATAAACTATGTGTGTTATTGTACTGGGAACTAATTTCGGAGTGCGGAACCTTCTTACTACATTACTGACCCATCTCCTGCACTCGATGGGGATGGTGGTGTGCCTTTGAACACAATTTTTAATTATATTTTAGTTATTATCAGATAGTTATTATTTGTTGCACCCCTCACATTTTTGTAAATATTTTATTATATTTTTTCCTGGGACAACACTGAAGATCTGATTAATGCCATTAATGTCTACACACTTAGGGGTGTGCTCACTTTTGTTGCCAGCGGTTTAGACAGTAATGGCGGTGTGTTGAGTTATTTTGAGGACACACTAAATATACACCGTTATACAAGCTGTACACTGACTACTTAGCATTGTGTCAAAGTGTCAGATCTTCAGTGTGGTCCCAGGAAAAGATAGAACAAAACATTTACATAAATGTGAGGACTGCATTCGCTTTTGTGAGATACTGTATATTGATCAAGTTATATTCATTTTATATTCATAGATTGTAAGCTCTTGCGAGCAGGGCCCTCACTCCTTTTGTTTTAATCGTTGACTTGTTGGTTGCTATGTCATTTATGACTCCGTTTTTACATGAACCCACTGATTGTAACGCACGGCGGCATATGTATATAAATATAGATTATTATTATTATTATATTCAAACAGTAATGGGAATGATTAGCCAAACGTGTACCTGCGCCACTTCTGTATTTGCAGTATTGATCTTTAGTATTTCACATTGGGGTCCTCTGATATTATTATTTAAAGCACTGATCATACAGAAAATTAAAATACATCCCACATATATTCAAAAGCCTCTTATATACTGTACAACAATTTTTGCCCTTGACTGGGTTTTTCCATTATGGCATATGGATGTAATAGTCCATGCAACCACTACAGGTGGTTGCATGGACTGCGGTTACACCTGGAGCCAGTACTAGAAATGATGCTAGTTACACATTTTGCATTGGGACCCAGGAGCTTCGAACTAGGCCTACGTCCACAGAAGATAATGTCCGATAAATGCATGAAATCCCAAAAATGTGTAACAAAAAAAAAGCAAACAAAAAACAAACCAACAACAAAAATAAAAAATAGGTTACATACATAAGATGAAGTAGTACTGCGAGTTTATAAAGTAGACTGGGCTTCTCCTAAGCGCCATAAAATCTACAATTATTCGGGGTATTAACAGCCAATGGAAACCGACGGCCAATCGAAAGAACGATTATTAATTTCTACATGTGTTTAATATAAAAATAGCAGGAAATACTTTTATGATCTGTGGAATTCCAGTTCTCATCTCGCGTGCATTCGAAAAAAAAGCAGTTATTTTTTAATAATCAAATACAATCAATGCATTGTGTAGGGTTTGGCTTCCATTTGAACGATACAAAGCGATTATTCAGCCAAGTCATTATATGAAATGTTCTTGTACCTTAAAAATGACTAATAGCATTATATCAGCAGGAGCCTGCCTAGAGGTAAACACGTTCCATCATCACTAAACATGGTGCATAGTCCCAGGGGGTTATCCCCAAGCTCCTGGTCCCTAGTACAAAATTGACAGCAGGGCTTCCCGCTATAATGCATCCCGGGTATGCTCCTATGGGGGCAGTCAGGCATTTGGGCCTGGCGTGACTGCTGCCGCTGCATCTCCTATACTTAGATATTGGACCAGCTTTACATTACTGATTCTATACAGTAAGAACTTTCCTTGTGGCAAGAACAAGAGTCAACCTACATTATATGTCCCTCTGATTATGACACAACGGATGCGGTAACTCATGTGGCACATAAATCCATACTTTTGTATGTGACGTATAGAACTTCTACAACACAGCCGTTAATAAATCAGCTCATACTAATGGATCCAACGTGTTTATCTGGCGCACGCCTTGTTTATTCCCATTTATGAACTGCAAACACAGGGAAGCAGTGGAGCAGCAGGGGCTAAACAGTAAGCAAAGCAAATAATCCTAAAAAAGGCAATCACAGCGATGAGCAGACTGAAACAAAAAAAAAAGCTGCTGATGTCGGGGTCAAATTATCCTGTTGTTTTTAGAAACTATCGCCCTCATTTATTTGCTGTATAAACCCAGCCATAAAGATAGTTAGTCAGTGACAGAACGATATCCTATACCCTCGTATGCTAACAGAAAAGACACACGGATACAGCAGACTCAACTTATTGGCGCATTTTTGCCTGTTTTACATAGGACTCCCAGTAAATTTATATTATCTGTATCGATACAGAATAATAAATACCTGCAAAGTGCCAGATTACAGTCTAATCTAAAACCATTTGCCACAATGATAAAAGTGACACTTTAATGCCGCATTATTTTAATTGCGTGACAACATAAATATTGTAGAACAGGGAGAAAAATAATTTTGGGTATATCTGAAACCAAGAATCGTGCCTATATTGAGTCGGATGAAGAGGGGAGAACCCTCTTGAAACGCGTTACCCTGTTCCCTCGTTTTATCTTTTTATCTAATAATTATTTCTTCTTCAGTTTAGCGATCAGTCAGTACCCCTGAGTTTTTGTTCCCCCCCCCCCACTATTTCCTCCATTATCTTTGAGTGTAACGTATGGCGGAGTACGGGCATTTATTTCTAAGTCATTTTATCGAGAGCCTCTCCTTCAGCAATATAAAAATATGCTGCTTTCATTAGTCTGTCATAGGTCAGGCTTAAGGAGCTCTTGATCAACGTCAGTCTCTTAAGTGAAGAGTGAATTGTTGTAAGAACCTTCATAAGAACAGAACAACTCATCTACATGGGTGTTACAAATGTGGGGCCTCTTCACTCGCCCCACAATGTGGCCCCTTAGGGCCATTGTTACAACAGGCAATGCCAGCCAGAAAGAACACTGGACATCCAAAAAGGCATTAGTATTACCAAATCTGAATGGTATAAGTGGTGAAGAGGTTGGCCAAGTGGTCCTACTCGGCCTCCGACATTTATCATGCTGGTGACGCACTTTGGAGGGAAAGCACGCTGTTCATTGTTTACCAGTCAAGAACCCTCTTAATGCCGGGCTTTTCAACTTCAAATAAGTTGGGGATTACGAGAACACGGTGACAAGAAACTTTGCTTAGACAAATGCTCAAAGTACGTCGAAAAAAAAATAAAACAGGATTTAGGACAAAAACGAATCAGATTGATGACTGATGGCAAGCTAATATACACACAGATGTAGCAGAGCTGAATGTGTCATGGAACCCCTTACTTGGCTGAGATTACTGGATAGGCTTACCTGCGGTCCTGTGGAATATGACAAATAACTAGATATAATATCATATTGAGCTTTGTTCAGCTCTGCTACATGGTGTTTATATATCGCTATGACAACAGCCTCTGTATAGTAACGTATAATAAGGCTCCTTGCCACAATGTACACGTAAGGCACATCACGTCTTTTTATCCAACGTTTAACGTGCAGACATGACATAGACGTTATCTCCATACAGTGGCGTCCATCGCCATGAGGTTCCATTGTAAAAAGAAAATGCACAGTTTTTTTTTGCTGGATCCTGCATCGATGGGAAAGCAGAGCGTACTACACTTTTGCATCCTTGCTTTTTCCTCAACGTTTATGTTAAACGTAGAGCAAAAATGTGATGTGAACAGCACCTAAGAAGTAGGCGTACTTCACCATCGAGTGGGGAACATCTGAGTACACGCACGTCCCAAAACGTGAAAGTGAAAGAACTGCAGATGCTATTGGATACGACGATTATAGATTCTGACAGCACCGCTAAGGAGGCTGCAGAATTATATCATTAGGCCTGTAATTGCACATCGCAGACCCCCCTGGAAGGCAACAGGTGACGTTTTACTAGCCAACGCTGCCACTGGCAATCCAAAATTTACTGCGTCCTCACAAGGCAACCAGTCACTGCATCAAAGAACGGGACGCTAACTGTAAAATGAGGCACAGGCAACTTACTGTATACGGTAATAGATAGATAAGATAGATAGATAGATAAATAGATAAATAGATAGATAGATGATTGATAGATAGATATGAGGTAGATAATATACGGTATATGAGGTAGATATATAGATAGATAAATACATGATTGATAGATAGATAAATAGATATGAGGTAGATAGATAGATAGATAGATAGATAGATAGATAGATAGATAGATAGATAGATACCGGTAGATAAATACATGATTGATAGATAGATAATAGATATGAGGTGGATAATATACGGTATATGAGATGGATAGATTAGATAAATAGATATAATTACATAGATGGATAGTAGATAGATAGATAGATAGATATGAGATAGATAAATAGATAGATAGATAGATAGATAGATAGATAGATAGATAGATAGATAGATATGAGATAGATAAATAGATATGAGGTAGGTAGATAGATTAGATAAATAGATATAATTACATAGATAGTAGATAAATGGAGATTTGAGATAGACAAATTATGAAGATAGTTAGTCACAGGCTACTTCATAATATATTATATTTGTGTTGCAATGTAAATAGTAATAAGCACCGATGTAGCGGAACTGAGTTTGTCACACAATGTACCATGACATAACGATGGTTGATCACTGTATGGTTTGCCATAGGACTGCATTATTTTAACTAACTCTGGGTCGCAATCATGTCACACATAAGAAACAATTATGTGCTAAATTCAGCTCTGCTACATCTGTATGCAAATACTTTACTTTGCTACTTGAACCCCAGTAGAACAGGCACCTCCATGTGTCCAGGCGCTCACAGTGACAGCTCTACCAATGCAGAACTTTTCATCGTGCCCCAATATTGACATTTCGAGCAGAGAGAAGATAAAACTGTTCCCCTGAACCTCTGCTCTTGTTATATTTGGAAATCTATAGGAAATGATAAGCCTCCATGTTCTGGCCATACCTGACAATTATCACCCCGGAATACGCGCCGCCACCATCCGACTCCAATATTCCTCGCTCTCCAAGTCTTCTTTACATGGAGCCAAATGTTCCTTAAAAATCCACGTTTTCCAAGAGTTGAAAAAATGGACACATCCAGAGTCAGATGAAAAAAGTTTCAGAAAAAGATGAAATAATGTTCTAGTTGATCACTGCGATTGCTCCAAACATCCTTTTCTTTTGGGGATCTATTAACCCTTTAAGAAGAAGAGAGTTTTCCGCCGAGTTTGTGCTTGTTTTGTCCTCTGGTTGTAATTATAAATATTTCATTCTCACAGGAGGACCACCCTGAAGCAAGGAAGGAGTGATCTTATTTCCATGAAATCTGCCTCCTCCTTGTGTCTCTGAGTCAAGCGGTAACTTTTCCTGCAGTTTCAGGGTCCAGTTGTTGTTGAGCTGCAGAAGGTGCTCGGATTTGTCCTCTTTTTTTGTCTCTTTTGCTCAGTTTTTAGGCATACGTTGAAGGCTGAGCAGTCAGACTAGGCACTGTGTGTGGTTGGGATGGGGAGACCCAGAGGATTCTCAGCTCTCAGCATGCTGTCTGTGGTTTCTTGGGCTGGAAGGAAGATGTGGCATGGATAACATGTGGGATGCGGATTGGAATGCCATGAAGTGAGGGGGAGGAGGAAGGGCCATTGACTGAGCCACATTCCAGTGGGAGAAACTCAGACAAAAACAAGGCACTGAAAAATCTCAATGTATACTTGATAACCTTTCTCAAAACCTCGGCTGACATTTAATAATTATTCTGTCAGCTTAAAGTGTATTAGATTTATAAATATGACTACGAGTAATGCAACTTTTCAAATTATATACACATATTATATAATGCAAATGCATAGATTATAAACAATATATAGCCTGCATTGTATATTCATATGACTGACAGAGTGTAATACAGTGCAATATACACATCAGGTGCAATGCTGTATATTATATAGAGATAAGATACAATGGCTACTGTGACACAGTGAGAGGTTTGGTCTGGGAAAACAGGTACTGTATTTTCCTCCCAGCATGTGCTGCTGGGCTGATTTACAGCCAGGTGAGGTCAAATACCAGACCGGATTTTAAATGCCGGTCCGGGTTTTGGCAGCATCTGGCTGTCCTTAAATAGGCAGCTGGGATCAGAAGCGAGGTCTCTGTGTTGGGATCTGGGAGCCTTGTGTCTGGATGAAGGCTTGCTACCTGTGTGGCGTGAAAATAGGTTGGTGCTGCTATGAGCAAGGACTCTTTGAGGCAGAATTGCCGCATGGTGTGAATTACCACCAACACCGCAAGGTGACTTTTTTGTTTGAATATGACTACTTGTTTTGTCACTTGCCTAAAGTGTGAATAAAACACTGAACTGTTTGATCTAAAGAACTTGTTGTCCCCTCTATACTGCGTCCGCTAATCCAGTCTACCAGAGCGAGTCCCCACAATTGGTGGAGGATGTGGGCAAGAGCAGTGAGGCTGGCGTGAACGCAGATATTTTTGGTTTCTGCATTTTTTCCTGCACAGTTGTATGTCGTACATTAAACCAGCTGTATTACAACCAGTGCCCTATGACAAAATGGAGGCTGTTGTGAAGGCCCTCATGGAGGCTGATCTGCAGCAGCGAGAGACAAATCTGCAGCAATGCGAGGCTAATAAGCAGCAGCAAGAGACTAAGCTACAACAAGTGATGGCTTTGCAGACAGCAGGAGCAACCCTAATGCCCGGAAAGCAGTCCATGCCGCGATTCCTAAGATGACCCCTGCAGATGGC
Source organism: Bufo bufo (assembly GCF_905171765.1). NCBI lineage: Eukaryota > Metazoa > Chordata > Amphibia > Anura > Bufonidae > Bufo > Bufo bufo. Next base: position 576,344,845 of record NC_053391.1, on the reverse strand, counting down.
ATTGAAACCTACCTGGCGATGTACAAGAAAGTGGCCATTAGGGAAAAGCTACCCCGTGACCAGTGGGCTGAGGTTGTCGCTCCGTTTCTGGCAGCCGATTCCCAGCGGGTGTATTTCGACTTGCCGGACGATCAAGCGGCCGACTACCAAAAAGTAAAGGGTGAGATTATGGAAAGACTGGGGGTAAATGTGTTGGTCCGGGCCCAGCGGGTACATCCGTGGGGGTTTAAGCCGGCTGAGCATGCGAGGACCCAGTATTATGACTTACTCCACCTCTTGCAAAAGTTGCTACAGCCTGACGTGCTGAGTCCCCTGACTATGCTAGATAGACTATTAGCCGATATGTTCTGGAGGGATTTACCATACCATCTCCAGCACTGAAACGGTCAGGTGTCTCCTGGCAATGCCCTTGAGATGGTGTACCTGGTGGAACGCTATGAAGCTACCAGGAATCTAAAGGAGGGTTCTGTCGGGAGGAGGGTCGGCAAACCCCGGAAATCTCCACCCCAGGCCCATAGATTTGAGCCGATAAAACCTGTCTGGGATGTACCCACGGCGAACCTGGCTCCGATAGTCTGCTGGCGGTGTCAGGAGCCTGGCAATGCAAGGGCTAACTGTCCCCATCGGGTTGAGCCCATGGACACTAACAATGGCTACCATTAGTCGCTATATGCCAGGAGGCTGTGTGCAACAGGTAACCCAGAGTCCCTAGATCACTTGTGCCAGGTTGAAGTGGGAGACACTCCGGCGGAGGCTCTGCCAGACTAGGGGAGTCTGGTGACCCTAGTAAGGGCTACCCTGGTGTGGTCCACTGAGTATACTGGCCGGCTAGTCGGGGTGATGTGCATCCACAGAGACTTAAAAGACTACACCACCGCACTGGTGTCTCTAACCACGGTGGCCAGTAGATGGACCCACGAGGTGGATGTCACCACAAATCTACATTATGAACTTATAATAGGGAGAGACTTCCCGGGCTCCCCAGCACTGTGGCCTGCTATGAGGGTGACTGATACCCATGAGACAGGGGTAACCCTAGCAGAGTGGCCCGGCTCAGGGGGAAGACCAGAACCCAGGGAACCTGAGACTGACGGGCCAGCGGTAGGGGTGACCGCCACTTTGATGGAAGAGGGGGAGACAACCCCTCTAAGTGTGATGGTGGGAGACATGGAGGACTTGCCACCGGATCCTGAATTGGCAGACTTCAATGTCTCCGGGGATAAGTTTGGCACCGCCCAACGTCGGGACTTAACCCTATCCCACGCCTGGGAAAATGTGTTAATAGTAGATGGTGAACCACAACAACCTGGGGCAGAGTCAGTGTTTCCCTGTTTTGTGGCTCATCAGGATATGTTGTATCGGGTAAACCAACTACGGGGTGAGCCTATTGAACAGTTGGTGGTCCCCAAGGCTTATCGCAAGCTTGTGTTAGATCTAGCCCACCAACACATTCTCGGGGAACACCTGGGGCTGCAGAAAACTCAGGATCGTATACAGCGGTTTTACTGGCCTAGCATATTCAGAGAAGTGGAATAGTTTTGTAAGTCTTGCCTGACCTGCCAGATAACTAACCCCCAGCCACATTTCCGTAGTCCCCTAGTCCCCGAAGTGCCGTTTGACCAAATAGCTATGGAACTCATAAGCCCAGTACCAAAGTCCTCCAGAGGGCATCAACACATCTTAGTCATTCTAGACTACGCCACTCGGTACATGGAGGCGGTGCCACTGCGACATACCTCGGCCAAACTCATAGCTAAGGAGTTAATGGAGATGTTTTCCCGAGTAGGACTACCTAAAGAGGTTCCGACCGACCAAGGAACCCCTTTTATGTCCAAGGTGATGAGGGAACTCTGTAAGTTGCTGCACATAAAACAACTACGGATGTCCGTGTACCATACGCAAACGGATGGTCTTGTAGAACGGTTTAACCAAACATTAAAAAATATGTTGAAAAAGGTAGTGTCTAAAGATGGGAAGGACTGGGACCTCCTTCTGCCTATCTCATGTTTGCAGTGCGAGAGGTACACTAGGCCTCTACTGGGTTCTCGCCCTTCGAACTGCTATATGGCAGACACCCTCGCGGTCTCTTGGACGTGGCCAAAGAGGCGTGGGAACAACAACCCACTCCACATAAAAGTGTCATTGAGTACGTTACCCAGATGCAATATCAGAAAGAGACAGTGTTGCCTCTTGTTAGGGAGCATATGGAGGCAGATCAGCGAGCCCAGAGTTGGGTCTATGATCAGCAGGCTCGGGTCCGGATCTTTAACCCGGGTGATCTGGTTTTGGTTCTGGTGCCGACCGTGGACAGTAAGTTCCTGGCTAAGTGGCAGGGGCCCTATGAGGTACTCTAGATAATTGGAGATGTAAACTACAAGGTACACTAGCGAGAGCGGCGAAAGCCGGAGCAGGTTTACCATGTGAATTTACTCAAACCGTGGAAAGATAGGGAAACCTGTACAGAAGACAGCCCGTGGCCGGGTTTTCTAGGAAAAGAGGTACCGGCCCCTCTGTCTGATGCAAGAGAGGCGCCTGCCACAGTAAAAATTGCTGACAGCCTCTTCTCTAAACAGACTCAGGAGGCCAGGGAGTTCGTTAGTCGGAACACGGATGTGTTCTCGGACCTCCTTGGATGCACTTCCATAATCCAGCATGACATTGTCACTGAGACTCAGGCAAAAGTCCAATTAAAACCATACCGGGTACCCGATGCTCGGCGACAAGCCATATCGGAGGAGGTGCAGCTAATGTTGCAGCTAGACGTCATTGAGGAATCAAAAAGTAAATGGGCCAGTCCTATAGTATTGATACCCAAGCCGGACGAGATGTTGCGGTTTTACAATGACTTTCGAAAACTTAACGAGGTTTCCAAATTCAATGTGTATTCCATGCCCCGGGTGGATGAGTTCATCGAGAGGTTAGGACAAGCCCAGTATTTTTCTGTTTTGGACCTCACGAAAGGGTACTGGCAGGTTCCGTTAACGGAGGCTGCCAAAGAGAAAACTGCCTTCATCATGCCTGAGGGGCTGTATCAATATAAGGTCTTACCCTTTGGTCTGCATGGCGCCCCCGCCACTTTTCAGCGACTAATGGACATTGTGCTTCGTCCACATCGTCGGTACACTTTAGCTTACCTGGACGATATTGTCATCCACAGTACCGACTGGGAAAGTCACCTACCCAAAGTGCAGGCTGTAGTGGACTCCCTTCGGAAAGCTGGCCTAACCGCTAACCCCAAAAAATGTGCGATAGGGTTAGAGGAGACTAAGTACCTGGGGTATGTCATTGGGAACGGAGTCATCAAACCCCAAGTGAACAAAATAGAGGCGATATGGAATTGGCCCTGACCTGTCACTACTAGGCAAATAAAGTCATTCCTGGGAATGGTGGGCTATTACATGAGGTTTGTTCCCCACTTTGCTACTCTAGTCGCACCCTTGACAGGGCTCTTGAAGGGACACAAGTCAATGATGGTTCGCTGGGATGATCAGGCGGAAGAGGCTTTCTCCGCTTTGAAGTCGGCCCTGTGCGGGTCCCCAGTTTTGGTGACGCCCAACTTCAAAAGGGAGTTTATAGTACAGACCGATGCCTCCGAAGTAGGCCTCGGTGCTGTACTGTCTCAGGAAGTCAACGGGGAGGAGCATCCCTTTGACTTCTTCAGCCGTAAGCTCACCCCAGCCGAGACCCAGTATAGTATAGTGGAGAGAGAGTGCCTGGCTATCAAGTGGGCACTAGAATCTCTCCGCTATTATTTATGGGGGAGAAAATTTCGCCTGGTGAATGACCACTCCACTCTCAAGTGGATAAGCCAGGCCAAGGACAGAAATGCCCGGGTCACCCAATGGTTTCTCTCCCTACAAAACTTTACGTTTTCGGTGGAAACAGGGCAGGCCGGTTACAGGGAAGCGCAGATGCCTTTTCCCGGGGACACTGTCTGGCGTGTGTTCACGGTGGGGAGGGGGAGGTATGCGAAACAGGAGAGGTTTGGTCTGGGAAAACAGGTATTTTCCTCCCAGCATGTGCTGCTGGGCTGATTTACAGCCAGGTGAGGTCGAATACCGGACCGTATTTTAAATGCTGGTCCGGGTTTTGGCAGCACCTGGCTGTCCTTAAATAGGCAGCTTGGCTCAGAAGCCATGTCTCTGTGTTGGGATCTGGGAGCCTTGTGTCTGGATGAAGGCTTGCTACCTGTTTGGCGTGAAAACAGGTTGGTGCTGAAGGACTCTTTGAGGCAGAATTACCGCATGGGTGACTTTTTTTTTTTAAGGCTACTTTCACACTGGCGCTTTGAATTTCGTTTGTGAGATCCGTTTCAGGGATCTCACAAACGGTTCAAAACGGATCAGTTCAGCCCCAATGCATTCTGAATGGATTCCTCCATTCCGCTCTGGATGCGAACACCAAAACGCTGCTTGCAGCGTTTTGGTGTCCGCCTGGCGATGTGGAGCCAAATGGATCCGTCCTGACTTACAATGTAAGTCAATGGGAGTGGATTGGTTTTCACTGATACAATATGGTGCAATTGAAAACGGATCCGTCCCCCATAGACTTTCAATGTAAGTCAGGACGGATCCGTTTTGACTTTGTTCTTCACAATGCAAACGGATCCGTTCTGAACGGATACAATCGTTTGCATTATAGGTGCGGATCCGTCTGTGATGGATCCGCACCTAACGCAGGTGTGAAAGTAGCCTAATATGACTACTTGTTTTGTCACTTGCCTAAAGTGAGAATAAAACACTGAACTGTTTGATCCAAAGAACTTGTTGTTGCCTCTATACTGTGTCTGCTAATCCTGTCTGCTAGAGCGAGTCCCCACACTACACATTATATAAATATCATATACAGGTGAAACTCGAAAAATTTGAATATCGTGCAAACTTAAAAGGGGAAACTAACATATGAGATAGACTCATTACATGCAAAGTGAGATATTTCAAGCCTTTATTTGTTATAATTTGGATGATTATGGCTTACAGTTTATGAAAACCCCAAAGTCACAATCTCAGTCACACTCTAGTCAGCTAATTAATCCATACCCCCTGAGCAAAGGGTGCCTTTGCTCAGGGGGTATGGATTAATTAGCTGACTAGAGTGTGACACTTTGAGCCTAGATTATTGAACCTTTTCACAAAATTCAAATTTTAAGCTGCATTAATGCAATTGCTTTTCATTTGCATTATTATAATAAATGGACTTTTGCACGATATTCAAATTTTTCGAGTTTCACCTGTACAGTACTGTGCATTATACATAAGATAACATGATTTTCCGTACATTATATATGCAAATCTATCTATCTATCTATCTATCTATCTATCTATCTATCTATCTATCTATCTATCTATCTATCTATCTATCTATCTATCTATCCAGGGGCGTAGCTATAGGGGAAGCAGAGGAAGCGGCTGCTTTGGGGCCCAAACTCAAAAAAGGGCCCACCCAGGAGAAGGACTAAAAGTTTTTATTGTCAGGGCCCCTGAGACTGTAGGAAACTGACAGAGTGGCTGCCGGGCCTCGTCTGAGAGAGCGATCTTGACTAGCCACAGGAGTGGAGGTTGCATGGGAAGAGGGGGTTGCTGGGTGGAGGGGGTCCTGTTCAAAAATCTGCTGTAGGGCCCAGTCATTTCTAGTTACGCCACTGTATCTATCTATCTATCTATCTATCTATCTATCTATCTATCTATCTATCTATCTATCTATCTATCTGCCTATCTATCTGCCTATCTATCTGCCTATCTATCTATCTATCTATCTATCTATCTATCTATCTATCTATCTATCTATCTATCTATCTATCTATCTGCCTATCTATCTATCTATCTATCTATCTATCTATCTATCTATCTATCTATCTATCTATCTGCCTATCTATCTATCTATCTATCTATCTGCCTATCTAGTTACGCCACTGTATCTATCTATCTATCTATCTATCTATCTATCTATCTATCTATCTATCTATCTATCTATCTATCTATCTATCTATCTATCTATCTGCCTATCTATCTGCCTATCTATCTGCCTATCTATCTATCTATCTATCTATCTATCTATCTATCTATCTATCTATCTATCTGCCTATCTATCTGCCTATCTATCTATCTATCTATCTATCTATCTATCTATCCATCTATTATCTATCTATCTATCTATCTATCTATCTATCTATCTATCTATCTATCTATCTATCTATCTATCTATCTATCTATCTATAATCTAACCATAAAATATAGAGCCAAATTCTATATGATACATATTATAAAGCAATATGCCATGAGCAGCACAATGGCTCGTTGGTTGTCCTCATGTTTGCTTGCGTTTCCTTCCACACTCCAAAGACATACTGATAGGAAATTTAGATTGTGAGCTCCACGGGGACAGCAAGTGATGATAATGTCTGTAAAGCTCTGTGGAATATGTTATATAAGCAATTAAAATAGTCATAGGAGCACAACAATGAAAATCCTACTAGTGCCGGATCTCACACATCATGGACAACAACTCCCAATGGATCCTGCTGACTATGATGAGATCTGATGAGTTTCCATCATGGAGCCTGGCCGGCTTCAAAATTGTGTCCAGCATTTTGGACCTGATCTGAGACTGAGGCTCAAACACAGATGTGAACAAAGCCCTATGTGTTATATAGGATCAGATAATCATGTTCTACAGCAGTGGAAATTTGTATAATGATGTTCTGCAGCAGCTGAGGTGTGTATTATGATGTCCTACAGCAGCAAAGATGTATAAAGTGATGTTCTGCAGCAGGGAAGGTGTGCAATAGGATGTTCTGCAGCAGTGTAAATATGTATAATGATGTTCTGCAGCAGCTGAGGTGTATATTATGATATTTTGCAGCAGCTGAGGTTCTGCAGCAGCAAAGAAGTATATAGTGATGTTCTGCAGCAGCTGAGGTGTGTATTATGATGTTCTGCAGCAGCAAAGAAGTATATAGTGATGTTCTGCAGCAGCTGATGTGTGTATTATGAGGTTCTGCAGCAGTTGGGGAGTGTATTATGATGTCCTGCAGAAGCAAAGATGTATAAAGTGATGTTCTGCAGCGGGGGGGGGGGTGCATTATGATGTTCTGCAGTAGCAAAGATGTATAAAGTGATGTTCTGCAGCGCGGGGGGGGGGGGGTGCATTATGATGTTCTGCAGTAGCAAAGATGTATATAGTGATGTTCTGCAGCAGTTGAGGAGTGTATTATGATGTCCTGCACCATACACACGGTCACATGTCCCTTATCAGCCAATAGAAGCTTGCAGGTCCTACTCCAGGTTGCCATAACAACTGATCACAGGTTTTGGCAGTTTGCAGGTCCTGAAATATTCAGTCATATGACTTATGACGGCACAACTACACTGCTACATGCATGGGGGGGCAGGGGCCACAATTAAACGGACGGTAGCTGTGGAGTTCACTGTTAAAGGGGTGGGTGCTGCGTAGTCCACTGTTAAAGTGGCGGTCACTGTGAAAATCACTGTTAAGGGGGCGGTCACTGTGAAAGTCACAGGTAAAGGTGCGGTCACCGTTAAAAGGGCAGCAATTGAGAAAGTCACTGTTAAAGGGGCGGTCACTAGAAGGGGTGAGCACCGTGGAGTTCACTGTTAATGGGGAGGGCACCGTGGAGGTCACTGTTAAAGGGGCGGTCACTGTGAAAGTCACAGGTAAAGGTGCGGTCACCGTTAAAAGGGCAGCAATTGAGAAAGTCACTGTTAAAGGGGCGGTCACTAGAAGGGGTGAGCACCGTGGAGTTCACTGTTAATGGGGAGGGCACCGTGGAGGTCACTGTTAAAGGGGCGGCCACTGTGAAAATCACTGTTAAAGAGGCGGTCACTGTGAAAGTCACACTTAAAGGTGCGGTCACCGTTAAAAGGGCGGCCATTGAGAAAGTCACTGTTTAAGGGGCGGTCACCAAAGTCACTGTTAAAGAGGCAGTCACCGTAAAAGGGTCGGCCACTGTGAAAGTCACTGTTAAAAGGGCAGCCGCCATAAAAGTCACTGTTAAAGGGGCGGTCACCCTTAAAGAGGCGGCCACTGTGAAAGTCACTGTTAAAGGGGCGGTCACCATTAAAGGGGCGGCCACTATGAAAGTCCCTGTTAAACAGACGGTCACCATTAAATGGGTGGCCACTGTGAAAGTCACTGTTAAAGGGGCAGTCACCGTTAAAGGGACGGCCACTGTGAAAGTCACTGTTAAAGGGGCGGCCAATGTGAAAGTCACTGTTAAAGGGGCGGTCACCATTAAAGGGGTGGCCACTGTGAAAGTCACTGTTAAAGGGGCGGTCACCGTTAAAGAGGCGGCCACTGTGAAAGTCACTGTTAAAGGGGCGGACATTGTAAAAGTCACTGTTATTTAATATAAAATTGCAATAAATAAATACCTGAGCAACGCCGGTCATCAGCTTTTAAATAATAATAATAACTGAGGTGTGTATTGTGAGGTTTTCCAGCGGCTGAGGTGTGTATTATCTTCAAAGAGGAGCTAGAAAGTATTTTTTTCAGATTTTCTGTTGTCTAAACCTGGGGTGCACCTTATAGTCTGGTGTGTCTTATAAAGAAAAAAAAAACGGTTGATATAGTTGTGTTACCGCTGCCACAATTCAGTGGCATAGCTATAGGGTCCCAGCCATCACAGTTGTCACTGTCCCCTAAGCCAGTATCACACTGCTAATTACCGTAAATTTCACTGTATAAGATTCACCGGGCCCCTGACTGCGAACAGCGCCAAGACGTAGAGCGCGCAGCGCACAGTCTTTGCACAGGGGCCCTCTGCTGTCTGTGTCCGCCCCTGAGCCGAAGTGTATAGTATATAATAATGCTCTGTAGCAGCTGTGGTGTGTATGTTGAGGTTCTGAAGCAGCTGAGGTGTGTATTATAATGTTCTGCAGCAACTGAGGTGTGTATTATGAGGTTCTGCAGCAGCTGAGGTGAGTATTATCATGTTCTGCAGCAGCAGAGGAATGTATTATGATGTTATGCAGCAGCTGAGGTGTGTATTATGAGGTTCTGCAGCAGCTGAGGTGTGTATTATGATGTTATGCAGCAGCTGAGGTGTGTATTATGATGTTATGCAGCAGCAAAGATGTATAAAGTGATGTTCTGCAGCAGGGGAGGTGTGCAATAGGATGTTCTGCAGCAGCTGTGGTGTGTATTATGATGTTCTGCAGCAGTTGAGGAGTGTATTATGATGTCCTGCACCATACACACGGTCACATGTCCCTTATCAGCCAATAGAAGCTTGCAGGTACTACTCCAGGTTTCCATAACAACTGATCACAGGCTTTAGCAGTTCGCAGGTCCTGAAATATTTAGTCATATGAAGTATGGCGGCACAACTACACTGCTAAATGCATGGGGGGGCAGGGGCCACTATTAAAATGGACGGGAGCTGTGGAGTTCACTGTTAAAGGGGTGGGCGCTGTGGAGTTCACTGTTAAAGAGGCGGTCACTGTGAAAATCACTGTTAAAGGGGCAGTGACTGTGAAAGTCACTGTTAAAGGGGCAGCCACTGTGAAAGTCACTGTTAAAGGGGCAGTCACCGTTAAAGGGGCGGCCACTGTGAAAGTCACTGTTAAAGGGGCGGTCACCATTAAAGGGGCGGCCACTATGAAAGTCCCTGTTAAACAGGCGGTCACCATTAAAGGGGTGGCCACTGTGAAAGTCACTGTTAAAGGGGCAATCACTGTTAAAGGGGCGGCCACTGTGAAAGTCACTGTTAAAGGGGTGGCCAATGTGAAAGTCACTGTTAAAGGGGCGATCATCGTTAAAGGGGTGGCCACTGTGAAAGTCACTGTTAAAGGGGCGGTCACCGTTAAAGAGGCAGCCACTGTGAAAGTCACTGTTAAAGGGGCGGTCACTGTTAAAGGTTCTGCAGCAGCTGAGGTGTGCATTATGAGGTTCTGCAGCAGCTGAGGTGTGTATTATCATGATATGCAGCAGCAGAGGAATGTTTTATGATGTACTGCAGCGGCTGAGATATGTATTAGATGTTATGCAGCGGCTGAGGTGTGTATTATGATAATATGCAGCAGCAGAGGAATGGATTATGATGTTCTGCAGCGGCTGAGGTGTGTGTTATGAGGTTCTGCAGCAGCTAAGGCTTGTATTATGAGGTTTTGCAGCAGCTGAGGTGTGTATTATGATAATATGCAGCAGCAGAGGAATGGATTATGATGTACTGCAGCGGCTGAGGTGTGTGTTATGAGGTTCTGCAGCAGCTGAGGTGTGTATTATGATGTTATGCAGCAGCTGAGGTGTGTATTATGATGTTATGCAGCAGCAAAGATGTATAAAGTGATGTTCTGCAGCAGGGGAGGTGTGCAATAGGATGTTCTGCAGGGGCAGTCACCGTAAAAGGGTCGGCCACTTTGAAAATCACTGTTAAAAGGGCAGCCGCCATAAAAGTCACTGTTAAAGGGGCAGTCACCGTTAAAGAGGCGGCCACTGTGAAAGTCACTGTTAAAGGGGCAGTCACCATTAAAGGGGCGGCCACTATGAAAGTCCCTGTTAAACAGACGGTCACTATTAAATGGGTGGCCACTGTGAAAGTCACTGTTAAAGGGGCAGTCACCGTTAAAGGGACGGCCACTGTGAAAGTCACTGTTAAAGGGGCGGCCAATGTGAAAGTCACTGTTAAAGGGGCGGTCACCGTTAAAGGGGTGGCCACTGTGAAAGTCAAAGGTAAAAGGTTCTGCAGCAGCTGAGGTGTGCATTATGAGGTTCGGCAGCAGCTGAGGTGTGTATTATCATGATATGCAGCAGCAGAGGAATGTTTTATGATGTACTGCAGCGGCTGAGATATGTATTAGATGTTATGCAGCGGCTGAGGTGTGTGTTATGAGGTTATGCAGCAGCTGAGTTGTGTATTATGAGGTTTTGCAGCAGCTGAGGTGTGTATTATGATAATATGCAGCAGCAGAGGAATGAATTATGATGTTCTGCAGCGGCTGAGGTGTGTGTTATGAGGTTCTGCAGCAGCTGAGGCTTGTATTATGAGGTTTTACAGCAGCTGAGGTGTGTATTATGATAATATGCAGCAGCAGAGGAATGGATTATGATGTACTGCAGCGGCTGAGGTGTGTGTTATGAGGTTCTGCAGCAGCTGAGGTGTGTATTATGAGGTTTTGCAGCAGCTGAGGTGTGTATTATGAGGTTTTGCAGCAGCTGAGGTGTGTATTATGATAATATGCAGCAGCAGAGGAATGGATTATGATGTTCTGCAGCGGCTGAGGTGTGTGTTATGAGGTTCTGCAGCAGCTGAGGTGTGCATTATGAGGTTCTGCAGCAGCTGAGGTGTGTATTATCATGATATGCAGCAGCAGAGGAATGTTTTATGATGTACTGCAGCGGCTGAGATATGTATTAGATGTTATGCAGCGGCTGAGGTGTGTGTTATGAGGTTATGCAGCAGCTGAGTTGTGTATTATGAGGTTCTGCAGCAGCTGAGGTGTGTATTATCATGATATGCAGCAGCAGAGGAATGTTTTATGATGTACTGCAGCGGCTGAGATATGTATTAGATGTTATGCAGCGGCTGAGGTGTGTGTTATGAGGTTATGCAGCAGCTGAGTTGTGTATTATGAGGTTTTGCAGCAGCTGAGGTGTGTATTATGAGGTTTTGCAGCAGCTGAGGTGTGTATTATGATAATATGCAGCAGCAGAGGAATGGATTATGATGTTCTGCAGCGGCTGAGGTGTGTGTTATGAGGTTCTGCAGCAGCTGAGGCTTGTATTATGAGGTTTTGCAGCAGCTGAGGTGTGTATTATGATGATTTGCAGCAGCAGAGGAATGGATTATGATGTACTGCAGCGGCTGAGGTGTGTATTATGATGTTCTGCAGCAGCTGAGGTGTGTATTATGATGTTATGCAGCAGCAAAGATGTACAAAGTGATGTTCTGCAGCAGGTCAGGTGTGCAATAGGATGTTCTGCAGCAGCTGAGGAGTGTATTATGATGTTCTGCACCATACACACGGTCACATGTTCCTTATCAGCAAATAGAAGCTTGCAGGTCCTACTCCAGGTTTCCATAACAACTGATCACAGGCTTTAGCAGTTCGCAGGTCCTGAAATATTTAGTCATATGACGTATGGCGGCACAACTACACTGCTAAATGCATGGGGGGGGGGGGCAAGGGCCACTATTAAATGGACGGGAGCTGTGGAGTTCACTGGTAAAGGGGTGGGCGCTGTGGAGTTCACTGTTAAAGAGGCGGTCACTGTGAAAATCACTGTTAACCACCTCAGCCCCCAGTGCTTAAACACCCTGAAAGACCAGGCCACTTTTTACACTTCTGACCTACACTACTTTCACCGTTTATTGCTCGGTCATGCAACTTACCACCCAAATGAATTTTACCTCTTTTTCTTCTCACTAATAGAGCTTTCATTTGGTGGTATTTCATTGCTGCTGACATTTTTACTTTTTTTGTTATTAATCGAAATTTGACGATTTTTTTGCAAAAAAAATTACATTTTTCACTTTCAGTTGTAAAATTTTGCAAAAAAAGTGAGATCCATATATAAATTTTGCTCTAAATTTATTGTTCTACATGTCTTTGATAAAAAAAAATGTTTGGGTAAAAAAAAAAAAAATGGTTTGGGTAAAAGTTATAGCATTTACAAACTATGGTACAAAAATGTGAATTTCCGCTTTTTGAAGCAGCTCTGACTTTCTGAGCACCTGTCATGTTTCCTGAGGTTCTACAATGGCCAGACAGTACAAACACCCCACAAATGACCCCATTTCGGAAAGTACACACCCTAAGGTATTCGCTGATGGGCATAGTGAGTTCATAGAACTTTTTATTTTTTGTCACAAGTTAGCGGAAAATTATTATTATTTTTTTATTTTATTTTTTTCTTACAAAGTCTCATATTCCACTAACTTGTGACAAAAAATAAAAAGCTCTATGAACTCACTATGCCCATCACGAAATACCTTGGGGTCTCTTCTTTCCAAAATGGGGTCACTTGTGGGGTAGTTATACTGCCCTGGCATTCTAGGGGCCCAAATGTGTGGTAAGGAGTTTGAAATCAAATTCTGTAAAAACTGACCAGTGAAATCCGAAAGGTGCTCTTTGGAATATGGGCCCCTTTGCCCACCTAGGCTGCAAAAAAGTGTCACACATCTGGTATCTCCGTACTCAGGAGAAGTTGGGGAATGTGTTTTGGGGTGTCATTTTACATATACCCATGCTGGGTGATAGAAATATCTTGGCAAAAGACAACTTTTCCCATTTTTTTATACAAAGTTGGCATTTGACCAAGATATTTATCTCACCCAGCATGGGTATATGTAAAAAGACACCCCAAAACACATTCCTCAACTTCTCCTGAATACAGAGATACCAGATGTGTGACATTTTTTGCAGCCTAGGTGGGCAAAGGGGCCCATATTCCAAAGAGCACCTTTCGGATTTCACTGGTCAGTTTTTACAGAATTTGATTTCAAACTCCTTACCACACATTTGGGCCCCTAGAATGCCAGGGCAGTATAACTACCCCACAAGTGACCCCATTTTGGAAAGAAGAGACCCCAAGGTATTCGCTGATGGGCATAGTGAGTTCATGGAAGTTTTTATTTTTTGTCACAAGTTAGTGGAATATGAGACTTTGTATGAAAAAAAAAAAAAAAAAAAAAATCAGCATTTTCCACTAACTTGTGACAAAAAATAAAAAATTCTAGGAACTCGCCATGCCCCTCTCGGAATACCTTGGGGTGTCTTCTTTCCAAAATGGGGTCACTTGTGGGGTAGTTATACTGCCCTGGCATTCTAGGGGCCCAAATGTGTGGTAAGGAGTTTGAAATCAAATTCTGTAAAAAATGACCAGTGAAATCCGAAAGGTGCTCTTTGGAATATGGGCCCCTTTGCCCACCTAGGCTGCAAAAAAGTGTCACACATCTGGTATCTCTGTATTCAGGAGAAGTTGAGGAATGTGTTTTGGGGTGTCTTTTTACATATACCCATGCTGGGTGAGATAAATATCTTGGTCAAATGCCAACTTTGTATAAAAAAATGGGAAAAGTTGTCTTTTGCCAAGATATTTCTCTCACCCAGCATGGGTATATGTAAAATGACACCCCAAAACACATTCCCCAACTTCTCCTGAGTACAGAGATACCAGATGTGTGACACTTTTTCGCAGCCTAGGTGGGCAAAGGGGCCCATATTCCAAAGAGCACCTTTCGGATTTCACTGGTCAGTTTTTACAGAATTTGATTTCAAACTCCTTACCACACATTTGGGCCCCTAGAATGCCAGGGCATTATAACTACCCCACAAGTGACCCCATTTTGGAAAGAAGAGACCCCAAGGTATTTCGTGATGGGCATAGTGAGTTCATGGAAGTTTTTATTTTTTGTCACAAGTTAGTGGAATATGAGACTTTGTATGAAAAAAAAAAAAAAAAAAAATCATCATTTTCCACTAACTTGTGACAAAAAATAAAAAATTCTAGGAACTCGCCATGCCCCTCACGGAATACCTTGGGGTCTCTTCTTTCCAAAATGGGGTCACTTGTGGGGTAGTTATACTGCCCTGGCATTCTAGGGGCCCAAATGTGTGGTAAGGAGTTTGAAATCAAATTCTGTAAAAACTGACCAGTGAAATCCGAAAGGTGCTCTTTGTAATATGGGCCCCTTTGCCCACCTAGGCTGCAAAAAAGTGTCACACATCTGGTATCTCCGTACTCAGGAGAAGTTGGGGAATGTGTTTTGGGGTGTCATTTTACATATACCCATGCTGGGTGAGAGAAATATCTTGGCAAAAGACAACTTTTCCCATTTTTTTATACAAAGTTGGCATTTGACCAAGATTTTTATCTCACCCAGCATGGGTATATGTAAAAAGACACCCCAAAACACATTCCTCAACTTCTCCTGAATACAGAGATACCAGATGTGTGACACTTTTTTGCAGCCTAGGTGGGCAAAGGGGCCCATATTCCAAAGAGCACCTTTCGGATTTCACAGGCCATTTTTTACAGAATTTGATTTCAAACTCCTTACCACACATTTGGGCCCCTAGAATGCCAGGGCAGTATAACTACCCCACAAGTGACCCCATTTTGGAAAGAAGAGACCCCAAGGTATTCGCTGATGGGCATAGTGAGTTCATGGAAGTTTTTATTTTTTGTCACAAGTTAGTGGAATATGAGACTTTGTATGAAAAAATAAAATAAAAAAAAAATCATCATTTTCCACTAACTTGTGACAAAAAATAAAAAATTCTAGGAACTTGCCATGCCCCTCACGGAATACCTTGGGGTGTCTTCTTTCCAAAATGGGGTACTTGTGGGGTAGTTATACTGCCCTGGCATTTTCCAGGGACCCTAATGTGTGGTAAGTAGGTAAATGACCTGTGAAATCCGAAAGGTGCTCTTTGGAATGTGGGCCCCTTTGCCCACCTAGGCTGCAAAAAAGTGTCACACATGTGGTATCGCCGTATTAAGGAGAAGTTGGGGAATGTGTTTTGTGGTGTCATTTTACATATACCCATGCTGGGTGAGAGAAATATCTTGGCAAAAGACAACTTTTCCCATTTTTTTTTATACAAAGTTGGCATTTGACCAAGATATTTATCTCACCCAGCATGGGTATATGTAAAATGACACCCCAAAACACATTCCCCAACTTCTCCTGAATACGGAGATACCACATGTGTGACACTTTTTTGCAGCCTATGTGGGCAAAGGTGCCCAAATTCCTTTTAGGAGGGCATTTTTAGACATTTGGATACCAGACTTCTTCTCACGCTTTTGGGCCCCTAAAATGCCTGGGCAGTATAAATACCCCACATGTGACCGCATTTTGGAAAGAAGACACCCCAAGGTATTCCGTGAGGAGCATGGCAAGTTCCTAGAATTTTTAATTTTTTGTCACAAGTTAGTGGAAAATGATGATTTTTTTTTTTTCATACAAAGTCTCATATTCCACTAACTTGTGACAAAAAATAAAAACTTCCATGAACTCACTATGCCCATCAGCGAATACCTTGGGGTGTCTTCTTTCCAAAATGGTGTTATTTGTGGGGTGTTTGTACTGCCCTGGCATTTGAGGGTCTCCGCAATCATTACATGTATGCCCAGCATTAGGAGTTTCTGCTATTCTCCTTATATTGAGCATACAGGTAATGAGATTTTTTTTTTTCGTTCAGCCTCTGGGCTGAAAGAAAAAAATGAACGGCACAGATTTCTTCATTCGCATCGATCAATGTGGATGAAAAAATCTCTGCCAAAAAAAGAAAAAGGAGGGGAAAGGCGTCTGCCAGGACATAGGAGCTCCGCCCAACATCCATACCCACTTAGCTCGTATGCCCTGGCAAACCCGATTTCTCCATTCACATCAATCGATGTGGATGAATAAATCATTGCCGGGATTTTTTTTTTTATATATACAAAGTGTTTGCCAAAGTATATGAACACCGCCACCTCCTCAGCTCATATGCCTCGGCAAACGTATCTTTTACTGCAGAGGAGAAATCTCGTCTTGCAGCGCCGCATACACCGACTTGCGTGTAATCTGACAGCAGCGCAATGCTTCTGTCCGAATGCACATCAGTGCTGCAGCTAGTCGATCGGTTGGTCCACCTGGAAGGTAAAAAAAACAAAACAAAAAAGAAAAAACCAGACCGCAAAGCAATAACTTTATTAACTTTAGAACAGAACATATTAACTTTTTTAAACTTTTTTAACTTTTTTACTTACCGGTAATTTTTTTTTTGTTTAGTTTTTTTTACCTTTATAGAACAAACCTCTCCTTCCCCATGGGACAATGTGCAAAGCGCAAATCGCCCAAAGATGTGGCAAAGTACGTTATGCACTTTATCCCAGGTGAAAGGAGAGGTTTGCAGCAGCTGTGAGTAAAAGGGCCCTAATAGCCCTGTGTGCCTGTCCTGTGAGATGCAATCCCTATGCTAAGTGTACCTGTGTGTGGTACTTCCGGAAACACTCTCCATAGCATAGGGCAGGGTGGTCAGCACAGTCAGGACAGAAATAGCGGGTGTCACGCCTTATTCCACTCCTGCTACAGACACGACATCTTTTTCGGGGTGACGGTTGGGTTGAGGTACCAGGAACGACACTGGGGAAATGTCGCTCGTGTAGACGGCTAACTACACTGGTGGATGGGGCCACGGAACCTCCTGGGTAAAGGAGGTTCTCGATGATCTCTTCCTGGAATTTGAGGAAAGATCGTGTTCTCCCAGCCTTACTGTAGAGAACAAAACTATTATACAGCGCCAATTGAATTAATTATACAGACACCTTCTTATACCAGCGTCTGGTTCTGCGGGAAACTAAATACGGAGACAACATCTGGTCATTGAAGTCCACCCCTCCCATGAGCGCATTATAGTCGTGGACACAGAGGGGCTTTTCAATGACACGGGTTGCTCGCTCAATTTGGATTGTCGTGTCTGCGTGAATGGAGGAGAGCATGTAAACGTCACGCTTGTCTCTCCATTTCACCGCGAGCAGTTCTTCGTTACACAAGGCAGCCCTCTCCCCCCTTGCAAGACGGGTGGTTACAAGCCGTTGGGGGAAGCCCACGCGACTAGTTCGCGCGGTGCCACAGGCGCAAATCCGTTCTAGAAACAAATGCCTAAAGA